>NC_039261.1:4203096-4465596 GCF_003368295.1 Carassius auratus
GAAGAGACTGTAAAATTGGGGTAATATGATCATATTTTCTTGACCTGGTAAGGACTCGAGCTGCTGCATTTTGGACTACCTGTAGCTTGTTTATTGAAGAAGCAGGACAACCACCTAGAAGTGCATTACAATAGTCCAGTCTAGAGGTCATGAATGCATGAACTAGCTTTTCTGCATCAGAAACAGATAACATGTTTCGTAGCTTGGCAATGTTTCTAAGATGGAAGAATGCTGTTTTTGTAACATGGGAAATATGGTTTTCAAAAGACAAGATGCTGTCTAATATAATATGACTGTAGAGGAAGTAACAGTACATCCGTCTAGTTGCAAACTGTAGTCTACAAGATTCTGTGTATTGTGTTTTGGTTCATCAAGTAATATATCTGTCTTATCCGAATTTAATAGGAGAAATTTTTTAACACACTCTGTTAGCTTAGATAAAGTTTCATCTGGTCTTGTTGAGATATATAGCTGAGTATCATCAGCATAACAGTGGAAACTAATCCCGTATTTTCTAATAATATTACCAAGGGGCAACATGTATATTGAAAATAGCAGAGGACCTAGGACGGATCCTTGTTGCACTCCATATTTTACTGGTGATAAATGAGAGGACTCCCCATTTAAGTAAACAAAATGGTAGCGATCGGACAGGTAGAATCTAAACGATCTTAGAGCCTGCCCTTGAATACCTGTATAGTTTTGTAATCGATCTATGATTATGTTGTGATCTATGGTGTCAAAAGCAGCACTAAGATCAAGTAAAACTAGCGACGAGATGCAGCCTTGATCTGATGCAAGAAGCAAGTCAATTGTAATTTTAACAATTGCAATATTAATGTTATGGTGGAGTGTTCCGTCTAAATGCTGGGAAACAGTTTCAGCTTGCTTTGGACTGCTAAATAATTTTACAATATTGATGCACAGATATAGGGTATCCGAGCAGCTTTGATTGGAAAGACCTTGTCATGAAATTAGAAACCTCATCAACTCTCCCTGGAGATAAAATGACAGCACTGAAACTACTTGCATTATAGAGGCATGTGTGAGTTATATGCAAACCTTTAGGTAGCTATTCACATTCTGTACTCTGCCAGTGACAGTGGCATCAAAGCTCTAGCTGATAAAAACTTACCTCAGATCCTTGATGGCACAAGAACGTCTGAGTGCTCTTGCCATAATTAGCATCATCAGTCATGATGCTGGCAGCCAGCTGTCCTGTGATGATGTAATACATGACTTTGCAAGCAAAAAGACAAGACAGGCAAGAATTTAGGCCTGGGCAAAAATAGGACTTTCTTTGATGTCATAATTCACTACTCTGAAACAATATCTTATTCAGTTCAGTTGTGAAATGTCGTTTTGTAAATTATTTAATATTTATTAATTATTTTGAATATCTGTCATTGGAATGTGTGTGTATGTTTATTTATTTTTTGCTCTCCATAGTCTTAGGATTTTATTTAAGATATTTATTAATTTTCACCTACACACATTGTGTTTGTCCTTACCAAGTTATCATGGTTGTTTAATAATTTATGAATAATGAAATTAGTGTATTGAATAACATTTTATTGTTAATTTGACATATTATCCCTATTACGATTGTCTTTCTGTGTCAGTGAAAGACAAGTATGTTGAGTACAATGGAGGCCATCTTGAAATCTGTTTAGTCCTGCTTTTTTTGTCTTTACCACAGTATGAAAACTATCAAAAATATCAGTAACATATGTCACATTGACTCTCCTAATTAAAACATTATCTGCTGTATATATTTCAAATGCTAAACAATAACAACTTTACATAGAATCCTACAGTTTCAGCACAGATGGCTATGAAGCAGTCTACATAAATGTCTACATCATGACACATTTTACCCCACTTTACATCAATATAATTTTTTTCTCATGTAATTTGATCATCAAGAAGTCACGAGAATCAAGAGTTTTGTATAGAAGGAGAGTTGTACGACAGCTCAGCTGTGCCTTGCGTCAAGTAGGTGAAGGTTTTTTACAGCATCGTTGGTCACTAAATGTTAAAATGAATCAAGAGTAGAACTTTACACCAGGTTTACAGGAGGTTTTCTTTGTGTGAATTCACCGTTGTGTTTCAGTGATGTGCTCATCTCAAACGTGCCTCATGCCCCTTTTGTTTGTCATATCATCATTCTCCTAATGAGCTGGGGACCTGAATCAGTTGTGTTTGTTAAAGGAAACATTTAACACATGCATTCGGTGTTGAGGCTCCAGGACAGAGCTGAGAAACGCTGGTGTAAGAGATAACACAGACATGACCAGCAAAACTTTTACAATCTGCTGTGGATTTGAGAGAAAACATCTGAATGCCATTATGTTTGTTATTTTAGGATTTAAAAAAGCAGCAATGAATCTGAATGAAGAAATTCAGTCAGATGTAAAATGGTAACTCGAGAAAATATGTATCTTGTATATTCCTACATTTCTGGAATTTCTTTTGATATGTGCATAGCCATACATATGTTGACAAATTTATTTTTATAAAGATTATGTATGATTACAGTGAGTCATTCATGGCAAGTGTAAACTCTTCTCCACCTGGACTTCAATAAACATTTAACTTTGGGGTCCAAAAAAGAATCATTACCCTTATCTATCTAATTGACAATTTCCTTAAATGCACAGTAGTGATGTTTGATTCTTGAACGAATCATTCTTTTGAGACGGTTCACAAATCGAACTGAATCGAACTTTAGTTCTGGGTTGATGACGCAGCACGCACAGGCACAGCTGAAGTAGCACGTCTATGGCATTATTTTTGTGCCTCAATACTGAGCAGGTGGCAAGGAAGTCGACCGGAAGTTGAAGTTAGCCGTGTGCCGTCATCTTGTAGCAGAACTTCACTTGCGTTAGCATCCCATTGACCTCCCTTTCATTTTGGCGTCACTTTGACAGCGAATAACTTTACATGTGAAGCATTTAAGGACTCCGTTTGTCCATTATTTATTTCTAAAGATACACGACAATGTATAAAGGGCTCCATTACCTTCTATGTTACATTATGGCCCCGTAGAAACTAGGCTAACGATTGTGTCATAACCACTCGACTCTCTGTCGCACTACTGTACAGACAGGAGGAGAAGCTCGCAGGCAATTAACTTAATATGGCGTACTGGCGTTACATTTTAAAATACTATACAAAATAATTAATCAGATTACTTACTCCTGCTCACTCATGCCAAAGAACTCCCTGCTCAAGCTCGCCGTCTCTGCAAGATTAACGATGGCAGTTTGCACGCACAGCCACTTAGAAGATTTACATCTGTCAGACAGGTTGCTGACATCAACAAGCTTAGTTTGAGTCTGCGCGTCAGAAACGGAAGTGCTAAAAAACGCTAAAAATGGGCTTCATTTGTCTCAATTGAGTTCCAATGGGTTGCTGTGTCCATTTCTTTTACTGTCTATGATTCTGAGAATCAACCAATTGGAAAATTAAAGATCAATTGTGATTGGCTGTTGGTGTCCAATCAAATCGCTAGTAGAACCATAGCCCTATCATTTCCTATTTAGAATTAAATAACGAGAAATGGAAAAATGACTCGTTTATTCGTTTTTCTGTTTAGTTTAACAAACGGAAAATGAGTTTTTGGCTTGATATTTTGACGTTTAAAAATCGGTTTATGGCTTCAATATTTCATGCGCAGTTGTGGCCGCGCTGAAACGATACTTTCATCTGATTGGTCGAATCGCTCCGCCTTCAGCACGTCTTTTCTTTCTTTCGGCAGAATAAGTCAGTAAGAGTGTGGCACTTTAATGTTTGAAACCACCACTCACTGTTAATTAGCATAATATTTGAAACAGATGTTGCTGGGCACATAATTCGTGCTGCTGTGACTTGCAAGTCACCCCTTTAAATTATTTATAGGTTATAGTATTGTATGAATATTGTCCCATTGATAAATACAGTGCAAATAGTTCTGTCTCCTTGGATAAAAGTGAAGTGGAAATAAAAATCAATAATAGACTGAACAGTTCCATGATAACATGTCTGTAACATTTACCACTCTCGTCTTTTAAGTCTAAAGGCACTAGGTATGTTTGTGTGACATTAATAATTGTGAAAATTGATATAGTTAAATTTATTAAATAAATTAGTAATATTAGTTTTATTACATAATAAATTAAATGATGTTTCTCTTCTTAGTCTTCTTCGTTGGACTTGAGAAAGCCAACATATATTTGAACATGATTATTTATTATGAGAGTAATTGACACAGACTAGAACTTAAATGTTTCACCAAATTCAGCTCAGATCTTCAGACTGACTGTCTGACTTGCCTTGCTGTATAACTGGTCAGACTTAACTTCGCAAAAAATCCTAGTTACTTTTGTTATCCGAGCAATGAAGGCCTTAACACTTAATGTCCACTAGAGTGGGCGACAGGATTTATGTTTACAATAGTTTAAGTGACAAATATATACATGCATTTCATGTGTACTGCCATGAGTATGCCATATCTGTGTACAAGAATAGACTTCACACTTCAAGCTGTACAACTACTTAAAACTTCCCAATCTGACTTTTTTCAACCTACCTCCACATTTATTTTAAGATATAGTTTATTCACACTGGTTTATGCGTTTAATGTTTGTCCATCTGGAACTTATATTTTTCATGAGCTGTATATTTTAAGATGTACTAGGTGTTGATAAATCACATGCAAAAAAATTTAAAGAGCTTTGAATTTTTTTTTTTTTTGAAATAATTAGTTATTGAATTGTAAATAGGAAATTAAATTATCAAAACGTATATGGACCCAGTGGGCTTTGGTTCTACTAGCGATTTGATTGGAGACCTAACGCCAATCACAATTGACCTTTAATTTTCCGATTGGATGATTTTGTGGCACACTTGTAATGCTGTTTGTAAGTTGAGCGAGCATGTGTCGAGAGTCGAGCGCACACAGAATTAAGAGGTTGAGAGAGAGAGAGAGAGTTTATGAGAGAGCACCTGAATAAACTACATGAGAGGGGTTATTACTGCATGTAAATATGGATAATAGCAGGCAAGCAAATACATTTATTGAGCACGTAATTGTTTTTTCTTTGCTCAAACAATTATTATTATTATTTTTTTTTTTTGCGATTGTTAATTTTTTGTTCAAAATATAATGTAATGTGCTTGCAAAATATATTTATCTGTGCTCAAAACTTACAATTACTCACTCAGGATTGAGGCACAAAAATAGAACCGATTGAGTTTACGTGCTGAAAGTGGCGCTTGGTTTTGCTTTTGCCTATCGCGGGACTGCCTAGTTTCGATCTGCTAAATAGTGAGGCATGGCCAAAGCCAGTGAAAGTACTTAATAAGCTGTTTTGAAAGCACTTGTCAGAAGAAACAGTCGAGCAACAGAGAAGGACAGCAGCTTGTGAGTGTTTTGTGTCGTTTTCTCATTAGACAACTGTGTGATCGTATGGTTTAAATTGTGTGTCTTACCCTGGTAAATACGTGCTGAAAGTGGCCCTTGGTTTTGCGTTTGCAAACAAAAATCGCGGGACTGCCTAGTTTCGATCTGCTAAATAGTGAGGTGTGGCCAGCTGACTTCAATCACATGTAATCAGGCAAAAACAAAAGTGGTAGGTTTCACCACGGTAGCAGTCGTGGCAGCCTTCGTGTGAATCCTCCTCTTGTGAAGACGGACGAGTGTAAAGACAATCGACTCTACCTGCACGACTCCACCGAGCAAGGACACCGACAGGGCACTTGAGTATTGCTTTTCTCCTCTTTCTTTACTCTTTGTATAGCTTGTTCTCAAATATTTCTTACTCTTGTAGTCAGTGCTTTCAGATCTCTACTATCACTAGTAACACTCAGAGAGCACGTCATGTACGTCGCAGGAAGGCCTGTCCCTCTGACCTCTACTACTACGCTCTCTATTCCAGTTGGTCTCTGGAACTGCCAGTCTGCAGTTAACAAAGCAGACTTCATTTATTCTATTGCTACTCATTCCGGTCTCAACCTCATGGCACTGACAGAGACTTCGATCAAACCTGAAGATACTGCCACCCCTGCAGCCCTCTCCACTAACTTCACTTGTTCCCACACTCCTCGTACCACTGGGAGGAGTGGAGGTAAGAGTCTCTTTATATCAAAATAATGGAAATTTTATCTTCTGCCATCACCTGCAGGTACTGGTTCATTTGAATCACATGCCATTACTGTAAAACATTACTGTTAAAATCCACTTTGTGGTCATTTATCGTCCCCCAGGTCAATTGGGAAACTTCCTGGAGGAGTTGGATGTGCTGCTATCAAACTTTCCTGAAGATGGTACTCCTCTGGTACTGCTTGGTGACTTCAACATCCACCTAGATAAACCCCAGGCGGCTGACTTCAAAACTCTGCTCACCTCATTTGATCTCAAGCGAGTGTCTACTACAGCAACTCACAAATCAGGCAACCAACTGGACCTCATCTACACGCGCTGTTGCTCTGTGGACACCTCTTCAGTTGCTCCACTGCACACCTCAGACCACTTGCTCATTACTGCTAACCTAGCACTGACTCCTGAAGCGGCTCACACTCCAACGCAGGTCATCTTTCGACGGAACCTACGCTTACCATCTCCATCTCGCCTATCTTCTGTGGTTTCATCCTCGCTTCCTGCACTCTCTCAGTTTTCAGCTCTGGACACGAACAGCGCTACGGACACTCTTTGCTCCACTTTAACATCTTGCTTGGACAACTATTGCCCACTGTTGTCTAGACCAGCACGCACTGCCCCATCTGCCCCTGACTGTCCGAGGTTCTCCGTGAACATTGCTCTAACCTCAGGGCTGCAGAGAGGAAATGGCAGAAATCAAGAAACTCTGTCTTCACGGCTAAAACATCCTACTACCACAACAAAATTAACAACTGTTGTGACGCTCAGACACTCTTTAAAATTTTCTCTTCTCTTCTTAATCCGACACCACAACCTTCTCCATCGACTCTTACAGCCGACGACTTTGCAGTTTCCTTCACAAATAAGACAAGATCCATCAGTGACCAATTCTCCACACCGCAAACTGAGGACAACTTCACAATGACTGGAGCGCACTTTTTCTCCTCCTTCTCCCTACTCTCAGAGATGGACATCTCCAAACTTCTCCTTTCCAATCATCCTACTACTTGTCCACTTGATCCGATCCCCACTCACCTCCTTCAAGCGATCTCTTCTTCAGTCATACCTTCACTTACTCACATTATCAACTCCTCTCTTCACTCTGGAACATTTCCCTCAGCAATCAAGCAGGCTCAGGTAAGCCCACTGCTCAATAAACCATCTCTAAATCCAGTGCTTCTTGAAAACTACAGATCGGTATCCCTTCTTCCATTCTTTGCAAAGACACTTGAGCGAGCTGTGTTCAACCAGTTTTCTATGTTCCTTGTACAGAACAACCTACTGGACAGCAACCAATCTGGCTTCAAAAGTGGCCACTCAACTGAGACTGCTCTGCTCTCGGTTACTGAAGCCCTGCGACTAGCAAGAGCAGCTTCAAAATCCTTGGAACTCATCTTACTGGACCTTTCTGCTGCTTTTGACACTGTTAATCACCAGATTCTCCTGTCCACCCTCAGAAAAATGGGCATCTCTGGAACTGCACTCCTGAGGGTTAAGTCCTACCTCTCTGACAGATCCTTCAGTGTGTCTTGGAGGGGTGATGTTTCTAAGTCACACCGCCTTGCTACTGGGGTTCCTCAAGGCTCAGTACTTGGACCATTTCTCTTCACCATCTACATGACATCATTAGGATCTGTCATCCAGAAGCATGGCTTTTCTTATCACTGCTACGCTGATGACACCCAACTCTACTTCTCATTCCAGCCAGATGACCCAACGGTAGCTGCTCGCATTTCAGCCTGTCTGAGTGACATCTCTAGCTGGATGAATGACCATCACCTTCAGCTTAAACTTATGAAGACAGAACTCCTGGTGATTCCAGCTAACCCATTGCTTCATCGCAACTTCTCTATACAGCTGGGCTCATCAACCATTACTCCTTCGAAGACAGCCAGAAACCTAGGAGTTGTTATGGATCATCAGTTAAGCTTCACAGACCACATTGCTACAACGACCCGGTCCTGCAGGTTTGCCTTATACAACATTAGAAAGATTAGACCCTTCCTGTCAGAACAAGCAACCCAACTTCTTGGCCAAGGTCTTGTTTTCTCCAGACTGGACTATTGTAATGCTCTCCAGGCTCTTCCTGCATGTACTGTCAAGCCTCTGCAATTGATCCAGAATGCAGCAGCGAGGGTTGTCTTCAATGAGCCAAAAACAGCTCATGTTACTCCTTTCCTCACCAGGTTACACTGGCTACCAGTAGCCGCTCGCATCATATTCAAGGTAGTGATGCTTGCCTACAAGACGACCACTGGCCCTGCACAAACATACCTAAACTCTCTGGTTAAATCTTTTGTGCCCTCCAGAAGTTTGCGCTCTGCAAGTGAACGACGCCTTGTGGTGCCATCCCAAAGAAGTTCAAAATCACTCTCACTGACCTTTTCCTGGACTGTGCCCAGCTGGCGGAATGACCTCCCAATCTTAATTTATACAGCTGAATCTTTACTCATTTTCAAGAAACATCTAAAGACTTATCTTTTTCGCCAGCACTTAACCAACTAATACCAGCACTTTTCCTTTTCTTGTCTTTTCATTTATAAAAAAAAAATTCCTGGCTATGCGCTCTATACTAGACTAACTGAGACTTGTCATGGCACTTGTATACTGTTGTTGTTCTCATGTTGACCTGACTGCTTCTAATGTTCTCATTTGTAAGTCGCTTTGGATAAAAGCGTCTGCTAAATTATTTAAATTTAAAATGTAAATGTGAGCCGGTTCAACTGTCAAAGTTTGACAAGGATTACGGAGGACTGCATGAACCTTTCTGTTGAGTGATGTAAATACATTTTACAATAGTTTATTGTGCATGCATAGATTATTTAAAAATGAGTTTATGAGAATGGTTTATTAATTATTTTAACACGTAGAACATATCCGTGTTTGTGCATCAATGTCTGTATTGTGAAACTTTTAAGAATCGTATCCAAGTTGAAGGCTAATCAATATTGGTTTTTGAATGTTTCAATGTGTGTTGACATAAATTACTTATTTTAATTTTTCAATGATACAACATGGAAATGCGTACTGTAGAGATGTTATTGCTTGATTTTTTTTCCGGCTTTTTGAACCGATCTGTCCGAAAAGAACCGGTTCTCGGAAATGAATCGGACTTTGTGTCACTAACGCACAGTTTTTAATCTTTGTATACTTTTTAAAATGGGTTTCAATTTATAAATAAAACAAATTTTTATTTGTGTACATTTTAATGAGAATGTCTGCAAAAGATTGATTTAAAATGAAATGAAATGAAATATATTTAAATTACATGGTCCATAAGCACCTTCATTGCCAGTAAGACAGCCTACCTTGTTGTGTAGCTCAGAGTTTCCCAACCACATTTATTTCAACACACACACAAGTTTCACTGAGAAATGGCTTTTTTTTATACTGTGGCGGGGTGTTGTTGTTTTTAGACTGCCTGGAAGAAGACTTTGACTCCCCTGAAGGTGATTTTAGAGTGATTTTTAATTAGTTTTGATAGCCAATCCTCCCCAGAATGGATTAGTTTTGAGTACCAATTTGGCTGATTTTGTTACGCAGACCTGGCAACCTCATTCAAAGCATATAAAAGACTTTCTGTACAGAAAACAGGTGGCTTTTAAACAGGAATATTTGATTGCAGTATGGATTGAAAATGGCAATTTCTATTAAACTAGCATAAGGTGGTGCTAATGCTTGTACATTTAGCCATTCACACTCCTGCTGTTCTATAGATATTGTGAACTATATGTGCATTAATGAAAAAAAAAAGATGATACATAGCAAATTCATTGACACTGCTGTCCTGAGATTTGAATTTTAATTTTTATGTCACATAAAATAACATTTCCCACATTTCTGGAATTTCATTCCATACAGGTACATGCATAGCAACACATTTTGACAAAAAAAAAAAAATGTCTGTCTTCTTTTTTTTTTTTTTTTGAGAAATTATTATTATTATTATTCTTTTTTTTTTTTCTTTTTTTTCGGTAGGAAATATTATAACGAGTCATCCATACCGAGTGTAAACCCTTCTCCAGCAAGACTTTAGTAAACAATTCACACAGATGATTTCTTGGTCCAAGTAAAAAAAGTTACCCTTTCATAATACTGCTTTAAATAATGTTTGATCTTTTAAAAAGTATTGCATTAGAAGCCAAATATTTAAAAAAGAGATAATGAATCAACAAACACACATACAGGTTACTTTTTAAGAAGAGTTCTGCATTGACAGGAAAAAACATATGGAAGCATAAAGAAACATCAAGGACAAACTAGACTCTACAGGTATTAACAATTATTAATCCAGAAAACTTGATTGCCATATTTAAGGATATGTTAACACATTAGTCAGTCAGAGGTTACTCCACTATCTGTAGATTTTTCTTTTTAAACAGTCTCTACCATTCATGTGGCGTCTTTCTGTAATTGTAAAAGAATATAACTTTCACAAACCTGTTTTTCATCAAAGATCTGCATTTTCTTTTTAGAGCTGCAACTATTATTAAATAAATGAATACATAAAAAACACACACACAAAAATATCAACACACAGTATTCCCAACAAATATTTTAAAAGTTTCTAATAAATGACTGTAGGATAAATCTTCTGATTTGATTGTCCTCCTGCTGCTGAGTACACCAGCATGGAATTGTAAAAATGTCTTACGTTGTTGACTACAAGGGGAGAAACTGGTGCTTGTGAAAAATGGAATATGTCCTCTTTAAAGAAGAAGGGGCAAATGTTCACTTTTAGTTATCAAAAACAGCAGGGCCATCATCAAGGGGGACAGCTTCCTAAGTTGTCCTGGTGCCTTTACATTTCTTACATGTTCTAGGGGCTTGGGCCCATCATTATAATGTCCCGGGCCATGTGAATTCAAGATGTGATGCTGGTTAACAGCTCTAACAATTATAGTACTGTGGACTAGATTTAAGACAGGGTCCAGGTCCACTATTTCACATGCTCTGCTGTGTGTGATGAGCAGTAGAACTTTTTGTGTGTTATAAAGTTTGAGAGGTTGTTGAACTGGATGTCACAAGGACGGCAGTACTTTACATTACTTGCGGTGGCAATGGACCCATTCAACACTCTTTTGAAGCTTGTTGAGACTTCCTCTGTCTTTAAAGATGGCACCAGAGTTGAGCTTTCCTTACAGTTGATGGGACTGTCTGCATGGCTCTCCGATGTAGGGGAACCATGTTGTTTAATTCCAGCATCTTCCATCTTGTCCTCAAGGTCAAGATTGTCCTTTGAGGATGAAGACTTGCTCTGATTGTCTGGGTCATCTGTGCTAAGATGGCTACCATCAGGCATCGGCTGGTCTTTTTCCCCCTCACTGCCCTCATTTGGACTCTGCCTCCGTTCACTTTGTGAGACCATCATCCCTGTAGCATAATCAGTGGCTTTGATTTCATAGTAAGGCCAGATTTGTTCATCGGGTTTCATTTTCTTAGCAGGACCTGGGTAACCACCAGAGGGCTGAAACACACTCCTCATGTCATCTTTTATCGGGTTTGGTTGTTCCTCACTGAAAGCTTGGATGTCAGGAATTGCATTTGGATGCTCAATCTTTCCAGGCGGAGCTGAGAGCTCAAAGAGTGCACTCTCTAAAAGGGTGCTAGTATTTCTAGGACCTTCCTTTTTGTTGCTTTTTTTCTCAGCGGAAGTGTTTTGCAAAATAGTACCTGGGCAGAAGTTCTGTTTGTGCTTGAGATAGTCCTCAACTTTGTTAAAGCTTATCTTGCACACAACACACTCATGATAATCCATAAGTCCTTTAGAGGAAACTGAAGTGTTGTCAAACTGTGGCATGCATTTTTTACTGAGATCTATAGGTGCATCACCTTCTTCCTTAGAGATTATATTACATTTTGACACAAGAGCTGATTTTGAAACTGTCAATGAAGCCTCTGGATATTTGGGCACTAACCCCTGGATCATGTTGTACCTCTGATGGTCCCTGAAGCTATCCAGTGTGTCTTTTGACATGTATGGACCTCCTAAAGTGGGCATACCAAGAAATGATGGCATACCCAAAGGAGGCATTTGTTCTTGTTCAGGAGTGGCCAGCTCATATGCCTTTCTTCTTTTACGAGGACGTACTGTCTTCTGATTGGCTGCTCCTTTATTGTTTGTACGTTTTAATTGAGGATCATGCCGAGTGGCACAGTAATACTGCTTGTGCACCATGTAGGTCTCATGTCGAGTAAAGGTGATCTTGCAGGCGTCGCATGTTGTGTGGTTGGGGTCAGTTTCGGTGGGTGGCATTTTCTGGCTTTGTAAATCCAGCTGTGTACCATTTGGTCTCTCCTGTGCACCAGATGGAGTTGACGCTTTTTTAACTTGCACCGACAGTTCATCTGTCACTTTTCCACCTGCGATGGGATTGCAAGGGTTAGGCTCATGCCCTTTCACTTCAGATGGATGGCCGGTATTTAGCATAACAGCTAAACTAGCTCCAGTTTTCGGGCTTACGGTGCCTGCTGGTTTATCCAGAAGTCCAGGGAAGTCATGTGGCTTGTGTGTGTTTTGCCAACGACTGTTGCAGTAGTGCTTCTTGTGCACCAAATAATTATCAAGGTTATTGAAGGTGATATTGCATTCAAAGCACGTTGCTCCTTTTGGCACAAGTGTGCTGTACATGACTGGAGGGTAAGAATGTCCCCCGTGACGTAACCGGCGATGGACCAACTCCGACATTTTGGCCAGTATCTCAGATGCTTGCGGGCCCACTGTAATATCCTGTGAGAATGGGACATGTGGTATGAAGGGGGGTAAGGGAAATGCAGGAGTCAGGTGGTGTTGAATGGGTGAAGAGGCTAAACGGGGACTGGAAGGTTCTGACTTTACTCTGGAGAATGAAACACTGACCTTGTTTACTGAGTTTCCCTCACCCTTAGTGGATGTCTGGCTACTTTCTGTGCTTTCCAGCTCTGACATTTGACTTCTATCACATTGTATTGTGCTTTCCTGAAGGTCTTTCATGTTTGCATTAGCTCTGACTTGTTGAGGACTACCTCTAATGCTGCTAGGAGAGTTATCAGCTTTGTCTTCAAGTTTGTTGACCGTACAGCTATGTCCATGTAGCTCCTGGTGTTTGACCAGTTCTCTGGGGGTTTGGAATGTGAAATGGCAGTGACCACATCTCAGGCCGTTCTGGGACAGATGGGAAAGGATGTGGTGCTGGAGTACCATAAGGGTTTCTGCAGTGTAGTCACAAATTGTGCATTTCAAATTGCTTCCAGTGGTTATCTCATCTGACTTGAGACCTTGATAAACAAAAAGAAAACAGAAATGGTGTTAATGAGCAACACTACAATACAAAGTTGAGTCTAACCAAGGCTCCTATATGTTGAGTCATGGTGCTTGTGCAGATAACTTTAGTTTAAATCCAGTTTCCTAATCGTCTGTACCAGGGGTGCACAATCCTGTTCTTGGAGGTCAACCATCTTGCAGATTTTATTTCCAATCAGCTCCAAATTGCTTACCTGAAAGTTTCTAGTCTGAAGACCTTGTTTAGCTGGTTAAGGTGTGTTTAATTAAGGTTGGAGCTAAACTATGCAAGACCTCAGCCCTCCAGGAACATGTTTGGACACTCCTGCACTATACCCATAATTCCCTGTCCTCTCTGTTTCATTCTATTCTATTATATAAATAGAATGGACGGTTAACGCCAATATAGTTGCGTACACTTAACTTTATTAAACACAACAAACCGGTCAGCACTATCAGCTGCAAGACAACATAACATGACTGGTGTCACTCACTCTACAGTCCGTGCTGCTACAATAAACATCCCAACATCCTTTCTCTTTTTTTTTTTTCTAGTTATCTTACTGTCACGGTTTTTCGCTGCCTGAAGGAATACGGAGTCGAGGGTAAACGGAATAAGGTTTTTAATATATCCAACACAGGGGATATCCAACATGGAGCACAGAGGTAGACACACGTAAGTAGCTAGTGATCACAAGTGAGTAGCTAGTGAGCACAAGTGAGAAGACCCGACAAAACAGAACTGAAGGGACACGGCTTATGAACAACAGATAATAGGGGAAACACAGGTGGATGGAATCATTAAATTAACAGGGACATGGAACACATGAGGAAGATAATAGACACCTGGGAACTAATCAAACTAAACACGGAAGACAGAAACTGGGTCACGGGCAAAAACAAGCTAAATGAGTCCAGGTGTGTGACAGTACTCCCCCCTCCCGGTAGGTGCGTCCTCGCACCGTAGAAACAACAGAGGGAGGCATGGGTGGGAACCTGGGAGGAGGTTCCGGTGGAGGACGGACTCCCAGGAGGGGGCCAGCAGACAGGGACCACAGAAGGAGGAGCCAGGGAGGAGACGACGGAGGAAGGAGCCAGGGAGGAGACAGGAGCAGGAGGAGCCAGATGGTCCACCAGAGACCAGCCAGGACGGAGATCCAAGGTGGAGTCGACGGCGGGAGGAGCCATGGTGAAGGAAGGGTCGACGACACCAGGGGGCCGACAGGCGGAGACTGCACCGATGGGTGAGGAGCCCAAGATGGAGCAGCACAGCCGCAGAGCCAGGGGGACGTCGAGGTTCCGGAGGGCCTAGGTGGAGCAGAAGGCTCAGGCGACCAAGGCGGAGGCAGGGTCCTGGCAGACCACTGTGGAGCCGGAGCTACCGAGGATGGAGGTGGAACCGGAGGGAAGGAGGAGCCTGACAGAGCCGGAGGGATGGAGTGACGAGGTGGAACCAGAGGAGTGGAGTCCCGAGGCGGCGGATGGTCGACGACTGACCAAGGTGGAGCCGGAGGGACGAGGGAGCCCGGTGGAGCAGGTGGGATGACAGGCCACGGTGGAGACGAGGGAGCTAAGAGCCAAGGCGGAGCCGCTGGGTCGAAGGACCGAGGAGGAGTCCAGGGCTCGGAGGCTGGAGGCGGAGACAGGGCCTTAACACGCCAAGGCGGAGCTGGAGACTGGCAGTCCAGCGGCGAACCACCGCGCCACGATGGCGCGGACTGAGGGTGAGCTGCGGAACTGACTGGCACCAGCAGGGATGACGAGGAACTGGCTGGTCTAGGAGGAGGAGAGAGGAGAAGGATGGGAGGAAGGACAGGAGGATCAGGACTGGACGGAACCAGCGAAAGAGGAGTAGAGGGACCAGCAGGTTTGGGAGGAGGCGGGAGAGGGAGGCTGGGAGGGAATACAGGAGACACAGAAGATTCAGGGCTGGGCGGAACCAGCGGTGAAACAGAAAAATCATGGCTGGGCGGAACCAGCGGAGACACAGAAAATTCAGAGCTGGGCGGAACCAGCGGAGACACAGAAGATTCAGAGCTGGGCGGAACCAGCGGAGACACAGAAGATTCAGAGCTGGGCGGAACCAGCGGAGATACAGGAAACTCAGGGCTGGGCGGAACCAGCGGAGAAACAGAAAACTCAGGGCTGGGCGTAACCAGCGGAGAAACAGAAAACTCAGGGCTGGGCGTAACCAGCGGAGAAACAGAAAACTCAGGGCTGGGCGTAACCAGCGGAGAAACAGAAAACTCAGGGCTGGGCGGAACCAGCGGAAATGGAGCAGAGGAAATGACTGGAGGAGGTAGGAGTGGGAGACTGAGAGGGTATACAGGGGAATCAGGGCTGGACGGAACCAGCGGGGAAACAGGAAAATTAGGGATTACCTCCATAGACCAGTCCATCAGATCCAGAGCTTGCTCCTTATGACCTTCAGAGACTGTATACAGCTCACCCTCAGTCGCAGGAGTGTGGGCAGGGCTTTCCTCCACGCCCTCGATCTCCACGAGGACTCCCACGATGCACGGTGTTGCCGGCTCACACACCTGGTCAGTCGTGCTCTCGAGATCCTGTTCCCTGACAGTGGATGGCTCGGGCTCTGCGGCTGCGGTGGGCTCTGGCTCCGTGCGGCGTGATGGTGGCTGGCTGGTCTCTGGGTCGGGAGTGGGGCTGGCGAGGTCCTCTATGGGGCAGACGGTGAGAGGTGACCCATTTCTCGCCAGAGTCCACTCCACGTATGCGGCGAAATCCTCTCGAGGACCATCTTCGGACGACAACGCTCTGCATTTGGAGTTCAGGCTGGTGTTGTAGAAGGTGCAGAGCGCGCCGTCCGGGTAGCTGGTGGCATTAGCTAATAAGGAAAACTGTCTGGTATGGTCCTCGAGAGAACGTCCTTCCTGCTTCAGCAGGAGGATGAGGAATTCGGGACGATAGAGGGGATCCATAGACACTAAGAAACGAAAAGACTGTGAAAAAACAAAAGCAAAACGGAGGGAAGAACACGCAGTTTTCTATTTTCTCCTTTAGGTCGGGTCTTCTGTCACGGTTTTTCGCTGCCTGAAGGAATACGGAGTCGAGGGTAAACGGAATAAGGTTTTTAATATATCCAACACAGGGGATATCCAACATGGAGCACAGAGGTAGACACACGTAAGTAGCTAGTGATCACAAGTGAGTAGCTAGTGAGCACAAGTGAGAAGACCCGACAAAACAGAACTGAAGGGACACGGCTTATGAACAACAGATAATAGGGGAAACACAGGTGGATGGAATCATTAAATTAACAGGGACATGGAACACATGAGGAAGATAATAGACACCTGGGAACTAATCAAACTAAACACGGAAGACAGAAACTGGGTCACGGGCAAAAACAAGCTAAATGAGTCCAGGTGTGTGACACTTACAACTTGAAAGACAATCTGTTTTGAACAACTTCAAGGAATGCAATTTAGAACATATATACATTCTTATAACTTTTGTATTATGAAAATTACACAACATAAAATTTCTAATGTCTTAACATTGTCTTTGCATTATCCTACTGAAATTGCAATGTTTTTTTTTTTTTTTTTTTCTACATATTCCCTTACATTAATAAAAGTCTTATACCAAAATAAAGTGCTATCTTTATCCTCTTTTCTCATTTTTTTTTTTTTTTCCTCTTCTCTCTCACATATTAATACAAGCTGTAACTGTAAGCAAACACATACTAAATCCCCTGGATATAGAGATAAGCGTTAGTAGATTACTGTACATAATCTTTAAGGTAGTAAGGTCTAATCACTTTTCTTCCAGACTTTGTAATAGTCACCCCTGGACTGTCTGTGCTAAGTTTTGAGCCTGTCACACAGTCCCTGTTCACCTCTGCGGGTTGACAAGTCTTTGTTTTTTCTACTTCTGTGGCTTTGTCCTTTCTGAGGTGTCTGCGATTTCTCCTCAAAATGTTTCCTGAGTCGAGCTGGACGTCATAAGACCTGCAGTCCACAGATTTCATTACTGTCGCTTTTCTCCATGTTTTGTTATGCTCCTCAGGTTGCACACGGACTCTGTCTCCTTGTTTAAGCGGATCAAGATCTTTTGCATGTCTGTTATAACATGCAGCCTGACGGTTCCTGTTTTCAATCAGTCCTTGTCGGGTGTGTATTATCTTTGGTTGTAGCAGGTTGTCATGCATAGGCATTAGAGTTCTGGTTCTCCTACTGAACAATCGCTGTGCTGGGCTTGCTTTGATCCCTTGCGATGGTGTGTTTCTGTGATCAAGCATGGCGATGTATGGATCCTTTCCATCAGCTTTTGCTTTTTTCAACAGCCGTTTTGCAGTCTTTACAGCTGATTCTGCCATCCCATTGCTTTGTGGGTAGGCCGGGGAAGATGTCTTGTGTTTAAACTCCCACTGTCTACTGAACCTTTTAAAATCTTCTGACACGTATTGTGGGCCGTTATCCGAGATAACCATGTCTGGGATACCGTGTCTTGCGAAGTGGGATTTCAGCTTACGGATAATAGTGGTGGATCTTGTGTCAGGTAAGTAGTCCAGTTCCCAAAAGTTAGAGAGGTAATCAACAGTGATCAGGTAGTTTCTATTGTCTAAAGTGAATATATCTGTTCCTACCTTAGACCATGGGTTACTTGGTAGTTCGTGAGACCACAGAGTCTCCTTCTGCTGTTTTACATCCATAGATCTGCAGATGTCACATTTTTCTATGAATGTCTTTATCTGATCATTCATCCCGAGCCAATAAACACATTCCCTTGCCCTTCTTAGGCATCCCTCAATGCCCAGATGTGAGGAGTGAATGCGCTTGACAATATCACTTCTGAGTGCATCGGGGATTACTACTCTCTCCCCTCTAAAGACAATTCCACTCTGTGAACTGAGTTCCTCTTGAAAAGAGTAGTAATGTGCAATGTCACTGGGCAAGTCCTTTTTGTTCAATGGCCAACCTTCTTGGATGTATCTGATCAGAGTCTGTAGCTTTCTGTCCTTACTTGTTTCCTCTCTGACGGCCTGGAGTCTTTCTTCTGCTATGTTGACATGCTGGACCATGTTTATACTTTCAATCTCCACTTCTACTGAACTCTCTGATGCATGTTCAGGTAAGTATGAGCGGCTCAGTGTGTCAGCTAGCAACATGTCCTTCCCTGGGATGTACTTAACTTCAATGTCATAACGCTGTAGTCGCAGTAACATCCTTTGCAGGCGTTTTGGGGTGTTCAACAAGGGTTTTCTTACTATGTTTTCCAGTGGCTTATGGTCTGAGTGTACAGTTACTTTGCGCCCATACGTATACTGATGGAATTTTTCCATACCAAAAACGATGGCCAGACATTCTTTTTCTATCTGGGCATACCCTCTCTCTGTCTGAGTCAATGCCCGGCTTCCATAAGCAACTGGTGCCCCCTCTTGAAGTAGAGCAGCCCCTAACCCAGTCTCTGACGCATCGCACTGAAGTGTCAGTGGCTCATCTGGGTTGTAATATTTGAGAATTGGAGCTTTGGTGATAACATCTTTGAGCCGTGCAAATGCTTCCTCATGAGCATCTGACCATTCCCAAATACTGTCCTTATGTGTTAGCTGCCTCAGTATCTCACAGCCATCTGACAGGTGATCACAGAATTTTGAGAGATAGTTTACCATGCCCAGGAGCCTCTGGACACCCTTGACATCTACTGGACGTGGCATGTCTCTGACCGCTCGTGCCTTTTCAGGATCCACTCTGAGCCCGTCTGCAGTAAGCAAATGTCCAATGTATGGAACCTCACTCTTTCGCAGTTGAAACTTCTCTGCATTCAGTTTAATATTCTTTTCTCTGCATCTGTTCAACAGTCGTCTCAGTTTGTTGTCATGGTCTTGGTTTGCTTGTTCTAATGTCTCACCCTCTCCTGTGATGAGAATGTCATCAGCTATGACATAAATACCTCGCAATCCTTCCAGAGCTTGGTTGAGTTTTCTTTGAAACACCTCTGGTGCTGGGCTGATTCCCATTGGCATCCTCAGCCATCTGTATCTGCCGTAAGGTGTTGCAAATGTTGTCATGTAGCTTGATTCATCATTCAGGGTCACATGCCAAAATCCATTTTTGACATCACATACTGTGAAGACTTTTGCCCTTGACAAATCTGGCAGTATTTCGTCTATTGTCGGCAGTGGAAAGTGGCATCTTTTCAGAGCTCTGTTAAGTGGTCTTGGATCTATGCATATTCTAAGTTTTCCAGATGGCTTTTTAACAATAACAAGACTGCTGATCCACTCTGTGCTACAGTCAACTGGTGTGATGATACCTCTTTGTTGAAGATCACTCAGCTCTGCTTTAAGTGGCGCCATCATTGCCACAGGGACCCTCCTCTTTGGTAGTTTCACAGGTGTTACTGTAGGATCTGCTTCTATCTTATACACACCCTCCAGACATCCATCTCCCTGGAACACATCAGCATATTCATTTCTGATATCATGCATGTTCCACATTTCCTGTTTCCCAGTCTCTTTAGTGACAATGCTATCCACAGCCATGATGTTTTCATATTGCACTTTTACCAGATTCATGGCTTGTACTGCTCTGCTGCCCAGTAGTGGCACTGCAGACCCCTCATCTACAACCATAAATTCTAATCGGTACAATTTCTTGTTTCTGGGATTTCTCAGTTTAACTTTGCATTTCCCTATTGGTTGTAATGTGCTTTTATTGTACATCACCAGCACTTGCTCAGTTTTTTCTATTGGTGTGGCTGGATTTAACAGGTTGACAGGTATAATGTTACAGCTAGCTCCACAATCTAACTGAAACTTTATCTGTTCTTGTCCCAGGAGCATGGCAGCAAAGAGTTTTGAGGGCGGTCTCTGTTTCTCCTTCGTCACAGTGTTTACTGTCTCTGCTGTTACGCACAAGATGTCTTCATAACTGTCCTCATCTGACTCAGTAATTGTATGCACTGTTTTTTCTTTCTGCATTTTTGTTCTGCACATTGTGGCAAAATGATTATCTTTTTCACACTTTTTGCACTTTTTTCCATATGCAGGACATTTCAGTTTGTTTCTTTCATGCGTTTTCCCGCAAAATTTGCAGTTCACGGTGCTCGTGTGTTTCTCTTTTCTCACAGCATGTTTTACAGCATGTACTTCCTCTGTCACTCGTCCTTCAATCGTTCTGTTGTTTTCCCGCGACAGCTGGGTTGCCCTGCAGATTTGCACACATTTTTCCAAAGTCAAATCTTGCTCCCTTAACAGTCTCTCTCTCAAAACAGAGCTGGAAATGCCGCACACAATCCTATCGCGGATCAGAGAGTCTTTGATCTGACCGAAATTGCACGTGCTAGCGAGCATTCTTAAGTCTGTTACATATTTGTCGATATTCTCATCAGAGCCCTGATTTCTGACAAAAAAACGGTACCTTTCAACTGTCTCGTTCACTTTTGGATTGCAGTGGTCATCTAGTGCATTTATTAATCTGCTTACTGTGCGATCTGGTGACGAGGTGGGTATCAGGGTCTCACACAACTCTCTTCCAGTGTCCCCGATGATATAACTGAAAACTTTCAGTTTCACGGCTTCGTCAGCGTCCGCGAGAGTAAGATCCATATACAGCGTGAACTCTTCTTTCCACAATCTCCATGATTTTGCTAGATTAGATGAGTCCAGGCAAAGTGCCTGTGGCGGTCTAAGTCCCAACGCGTTCTCCATCCGCGCTGCTCGTGAACTCCCCGCTCGTTCTTCCATACTCAGCCTGTGACTTTCGTTGTGTCTAATCTCTGTGCTTTTACTTTTCTCACAGCACCGCTGCCACCATGTTTCATTCTATTCTATTATATAAATAGAATGGACGGTTAACGCCAATATAGTTGCGTACACTTAACTTTATTAAACACAACAAACCGGTCAGCACTATCAGCTGCAAGACAACATAACATGACTGGTGTCACTCACTCTACAGTCCGTGCTGCTACAATAAACATCCCAACACTCTCTCTACTGAACTACCAAAAAACACTTCAAACCAGCCTAAGCTGGTTTTGCTGGTCTTGCAGCCTGACCATGAAACACTTGCCCAAAACTCATCTAAAAACATCAATCAGACCAGGGGTGTCCAATCCTGCTCCTAGCCAATGTTCTGCAGAGTTTAACTCCAAACAGCTCCAACAAACTTGCCTGGTAGTTTTTATTGCGTCTGAAGACCTTGATTAGCTGCGGTGTTAAATTAGGGTTGGAGCTAAACTCTGCAGGACAATGGCCATCCAGAAATAGGTTTGGACACCCCTAAAGCACAAAGTATACTTGTCCATCCATGTTCCACACTCTGTTTGTGTAATGCAATTTTAATCATCCAAAGTGTCAGGGGATTGTAAATGCACAACAGTGCATGGGCGAGATGAATGTTGAGAGTCTATTAAGTGGTACTGTGCATGTATCAAACTTGTCCATGCATGCTCATCTACATTTGAGTATACTTTGAAAGCTGTATTTACGCAGCTGTGCATGAGATGGAACAGAACACAGAAAGTGAAGTATTCCTGGAAATTAAACTAGACCAGGGATAGGCAACATTGGTCCTGGAGTGCCACAGTCCTGTAGAGTTTAGCTCCAACCCTAATCAAACACACCTGAACAAGCTAATCAATGCCTTCAGGCTACTCTGCAGGACAGCAGCACTCCAGGACCAAACCACCCTGACCAGACTAGTTAAATAAGTGTGTATTTCTTATTTGTGACAAATGGTTATCTGAAAAACAATGTTTACTCACTGTTATGTGTGGATAAGTGCATTTCCAAGGCATGCGAGCCAGCAAAGCTCATATTGCATTGGGGGTATGTGCAATTGCGGAGCATTTGATGGCTGATATTAGCGTTTTTCTCTGCCACCATCCCAGGGTCCCTTTGTCGCCCACTGCAGTAATACATAAGGTGGGCCTGGAGGTTTCTTTCACTCCGAAACCAGATGCCACAAGCCTTGCAGGGGAAGATGTCTTCTACAAAGACAGAAATGGACATAAGCATATCCATATTGTATCATCTAAAGCTTTCGAAAAACCAACATCTAAAATTGCGGAAGTTAAATACACTGGGGTCAAGAAATCTGAGACAGTAGAAAACTTTACATATTTGTCCAGGTTTAAATGCTTTTCATCAATTCATAACATATAGCATTAATCATATAATATAACAAATACTATAAAATAAAAGTAAAAGAAAATTTTAGGCTCAAGAGCGCATCAATCCCGGATGGATGCTGGCAAACAATATACAGTGCCCCCCATAAGTATTGGAACAGTAAAGACAAAATTGCTTTCTCTGCTGTGAAGTCAAGATATTTGCATATATGATTAAAAGATGAATATGCAACAAAACTACAGAATGTCTCATTTTATTATTAGATCTGTCATCGCATACATGTTTTACCAAATAAAAAGGACAGCACTTTTAGAGTTTATCCCACTATTTGATGTGAGGTAAGTATTGGAATAGTTGAATTTAATGCAGATGTAAAATATTAAAACTAATTTTTAGGCAGATCCCTTGCTTGCAATGAGAGCAGTGAGTCTGCAACCCATAGACATCACCAGACTCTTGGTCTTATGCTTGGAAATGCTTTTCTCCAGCCTTTAATGCAGCCAATTCCATCTGTTGCTTGTTTTGGGGAGTTTTTGTATTTAGTCCTCCTTTCAGCTGGTGAAATTAATGTTCAGTTGGACTTTACATTTCTTTGCCCTGATAAAGTCCTTGACTGAACTGGCAGGGTGTTTTGGGTTATTGTCCTGATCCAATATGAAGTGATTTCTAATGAGTTTGGTGGCATTTTCTTGAATATCAGTAGCCAAGATGATTTTGTACCCTTCCAAATTCATTCTGCTACTGCCATCATACATTGTCATCATTAAAATTCAGAGGTACTGTTCTAGAGACAGCCATGCATGCCCATGCCATGACACAACATCCACCAAGCTTCACAGATGAGGTTGTATGCTTAAGATCATTTGCAGTTCACTTTTTTTTCTCCAGACGTTTGCTCTCCAATCACTTAGATAAAGGTTAATCTTTGTCTCATCGGTCCATCAACTCATCAACAGGACACAGCTGAACACTTAGAAAGACCTGTGAGGCAACTGTCTCAATACTTATGCTCACATCAGATAGGGAGATGAAACTCTTAAAGTGCTGATCTTCTTAGCTGGTAAAACATCTTTGTGTAGAAATGTGAAATTCTGTAGTTTTGTATCATTTTCATCTTTTAATCATATTTACAGATTTCTTGACTCCACAGCAAACAGAACAATTTTGTCTTTACTGTTCCAATACTTATGGAGGGCATTGTAGCTGTAATTTTGATTATGAAGTAAAGGGATTTACCACATAACTCAACCCTATAGACCCCATCAAAGCAAATGCACTGTTGTTTGCATCAAATTCTTGTTAACTATGATTAGAGAATGGAAGAGGGCAAATATCTAATTCTTGCAAAACTGAAGGTCAGCCTCGACCCTTGGTAATTCTCTTATCCATGGCAAACATGCACATCAGAACTGTGATGACTCTTCGACATGGATTTCCATTTTTAACCAAGTACATTAATCAGTCTATCCACTGTGGCAGAGGCCTGATAATGCAGCACTCACTGTTGATGATAGCGCCGGGCAGAATGGACGCCATGGCTGCTTGCTGAGGAAGGAGTTGGATGCCTTCCAGCTGTCGGGCCGAGTACATCCCTTGACCGTAGGGAGTTTGGGCTGGTGTTTGAAGATGCGAGTGCAAATCCACCACACAGGCTGCAAGTTCATCTCCTTCCATGATGTTTTTAGTTGTGGAACACCACACATGTCCTCCTGTGAGAAAAAGCAAAGTTTGTATTTAACAGAGTATTTTGAAGTGGTCATGAACTGAGGAAACCAAAATTCCCTTGATCCTTTGACATATAAGATGTCATTGTACTGTAAAAATACATACTGTAAGATTCAAAAACTCATGCCTTCAACAGAAGCTGTTTTTATACTAATGACAAAGTTTTGATATCTGCCGGATCACAGCTGTGTGTGGAATGTGCCACTCTATGATGTAATAATGTGGATAAGCACCACCTCCTCAGAAGAAAATCAACATCATTGTCTCCTTCGCTCCGCACACCAATTTGTGCGTGTAGTTTTTACGAGAGAGGCGAACGCCCAAGTCTACGCAGGAACCAAATGATAAAGATGGCTCTGAAGACAACATGACTCTATGCAGTGCAATTGTGTTTGCCGTCTTTGTCTGTTAAACAGATCATTTGATATGAGTGTTTATGCAGTTTTAACCTAAATCACAGCAGCGTCCATCTGTGAAGGACAGAGACTGACTGACATACACAACTAACATAACATATCAACCAATCATAGAAGTGTGCTTTTACTTCCGAGTCTACAATCCTCCAGGCCTATTTAAACAGATCACTCTGATGAGGAGGGTTAAAACAGGTCCGAAAATAGAATATTACTTTTAAATTAGGCTTTTTTCTTTCTTTTTTTTTTTTTTTGATAAAATTATAAGTGGACCTCAGATAAAGGTTCCAAAAAACAAAACAAAAAACACGTAGGCAGTTCATGACCACTTTAACCATTTAAAGAAAGTTATTTATGCTATCTGAGGTCCCTTGTAGACTAAACGAGGAAAAGATTTTGAGGAAGGACTGAAGAACTTTTTTTTTTTTTCGTTTTGTTTGGACACCATTGACTTCTGTATACTATCTGTATATTGTGTATTGCCTAGAATCTGGTGATTCGATACAGGAGTTGCAATGCGATATGTTGCGATACACTGCGATACTGTAAGCAAGCCAATATATTGGGATATTTCTTATTTTAGGAATAGTATATATTGTAAAGATTAAGAACACCACCATATGCAAACCTTAGCATAAATAAAAAATTACAAAAAATGTTTAACCAGAACACAGTAAGATCTGCATTTGCAATAATTAGTCCCTGTGACATTCAACATTATTGAACCACTTTTTGTGCAGTTTGAGTAAAGGGGGATAAATTAAAGTGCTAGCAGGACCCTTTAATTAAATGTATAATACGTATAAAATGTATTTTTATAAAAAGACCACATAAGCAGACCCCTGCTTTAAAGGTTCACAGTTTTAGTGTACAATTGTGTCACAAAATTAATACAGATTTTGAACATTTCCACTTGGATTTGACAGGCTTTTATCCAAAGAGACTTATTTTGTTTATGCCTAACAAAAAATCATAACCAGTGCCTTTTACTTGTCATAAAATTCGCAAATTAAATTTTTATTGTTGCAAATATATATATATATATTTTTTTTTCTGGCAGTGCGGTATCAATGCAAGACCTCACAAGCTTGTTTTTCAGAAACAGCAGTAGTAAGCTTCTACTTTTATCCATTTTCAACTAAATACACAGAAATGAGCATAGTGGTAAATAGAAACATATTACTTTTTGAACCCGTATACAGCACGCGGTCCTCCACACGAATGCATTGCTTTGAAGCAGCAACAAACAAGTGAGGGACAAGTGTAGCTATTACCGAAGACGCTGCCGCTAAAAATAATAGACATCTCGGATAAAAGTACAGCATTATCAAATTGAAGGCTTTGGATGAAACATTCCACTGGAGTCCGTCGAACAAACTCATTAGCCAGTTAAAAAGAAGAGGAGTGCTTTGTGACTGAGATTACATTTATCTGTCTAAATGACGGACTTTCTGTCAGCGCGTCATCTTCCATTCAGGGGATTAAAGTTTTAAATATGACTATTTACAAAAGTCTGGAACGCAAGATAACAAGAAGAGACATGATATGCCAGCACTAAATGCTGGAATTAGGACAAGAACTAATTGGAGAGTTGGACAATGAGGATGAAGTACACTCAATGCTACCTTTCAAACATGTGTGAGTGCTCCCTGACAGCATGCCGAAGGAGAAAACGTGACCTGTGACGTGCTGTCCTGCCTCCCGCGGACGAATGCTAATTGACAGGGCTTTTGGTATTGTGGGTCTGACATAAGGAACAGATGTCCATTGGTTTTGCATCAGTACAGCATTATTCATAATAATTAATTAATATCATAACAGCCACAATAGTACAGTTTAGGTACTTTTTTAATAAGACAATGACAGAAGCACGTCGCCAGTTTTATTAACTGTTGTTACTGGTATTTTGTTAGGACTACAGTTACCATAGTGCATGTTTATAAAGGACAAGTAACATAAAAATTGCAGTGTGCAACAATCCTTAAGCATAGATAAAGCAAAATAAAAGTGTCGTTTAGCCTCTGCCCAGCCTGTTCTTGTGTCTTCTGGCAGAGAAACAGAGCAATCTGTCTGACCAGGGTTTATTTTGGCACGATCACACTGTACTGAAGACAATGAGAGCTTTAAATGCAATGCATGAGCGTCTATCTTCCCTCTCTCTTTTACCCATGAATTCAAACAAATATTTTCTATCTGTCAATGAATTTCTTGCCCATCAAAGCTGGAAACAAAACAAGAAAACTTAATAGTGTTTGAGCATCAGACAAGACTAAAAATGATTTACATTATTAGCATCACAGTTTTCCTATCTGGGCTGCTGAACATTTCAACTTGTAGTAACATCTTCACCGCAAGGTGGCGATGTCCTCACCTTTGAGAGCAAGGTCTCACAGGATCATTCATAAAGGTAGTTGGATTGCTCCTATGTTAAACACTGTTCGCTTCTGTCAGTGCTACAGATAGTGCTGGGAATAGTTTTACTTATTTCAATATATATACACATTATCTCATATATGCTGTATATGAGATAATACTGTTCATTTGAACTTGCTATACGTCAAAAAATCCTGAAAAAATCTGGATTTCCACAAAATAGAAAGTGGCACAGCCTTGCGATTTTTTTAATAAGGTTTCTATTACTGTAAAATGTACATAAATACAGTTAACCAGGTTTTAACATTCTGCATTGCTTTCTTCGTGCTTCTTTAACCTTATTTCAAAACTACAAGTATGAAAAAAAAGGACAATAAGCTGTGACTTCTCTTTTACATTTAAACTGCAGCGCTGTGACTCATGGCAGAAAACGACCTACATTACTTGGTTCTTGGGCCAAGACCATCTTTATTTCACCCAGCAGTGTTTAATGAGGAAGTCCTAAGAAAACCATACAAAAAGTGTCTTAAAACGCCCAGCATAAGATAAAGAGATCTTGCAAGCGCAGCAGTGTGTGTGAGACAGCAGGGAGCTCACTTTCACTGCTCCCTTCCATAAATCACATCTGCATCCCAGAATGCATCAGTCATACGGCTCCGTTCCCTCAGGGGCCGCCCTCATGGAGCTCCTGTGTTCCTGGCCAGCGCCCCGGGTATCACCTCTCCACCATCTGCCCCGCACACCTGCACCCTCATTGATCTCCTGGCCTGCGCTACATCAAACACACACCAGAGGGGCATCGTGTGTCTTCCTGTGAGGCACGGCCAGTCATCTGGTGGGTGTAGCAGGGTGTGAAGTTATGCCTCTTTTTGTATATTCATGAGGCGGTGCAGTCAGTGTTTATTCTCCCACAGCACACCACACCCCCGGCTTTCAGGTTCAAACCGAAGAGCGGCGGTAGCTTGACAGGTCTGCCAAAAAAAATGATCCCGCTATTTTCCAATTTCTTAATACGAGCTTTGAGAAATGAATCATCTTCCTGACAGCTAGCCTACTGGTCCGGCTAAAGCGAATGCTGGCAGAGAGTGAAATTTTACTGGCTGGGTGAACTAAGCTCCTTATGAGTGACAGGTCAAGAACTGCGTCTGTCTCACTTTCCTTTTTCCTGAAGGGTTCAATATGGCATCTAAATGACCTTGAAGAGTGCAATCTTTGACCTCCAGAGTTATTTACTGATAGAGGAAATTAGATGTGTCACTTAAGGCCCTGGTATACTCCCAGTGAATGCCTTTTCTGCGCTTCGTTTCGGGGTAAAAATATGTTGGAAAGTTAATTGAATATGTGGTTACACTATTTTAATGGACCAGTTATCACAAATGACAATTTAGTATTACTTTTGCCTCAATAAACTCCTAATTTGCTTTTTATTAATAGTTAATAAGTTTAGGTATGTGTAGGATTAAGGGATTAAAATATGATCATGCAGAGTAAGGCATTAAATATTGTGATTTATATGTGCTAAAAAGAGCCACTATGCTAGTAACATGCATGCTAATAAGCAACTAGTTAATAGTGAGAATTGAACCCTTAACTACCGAATATGTTAATTTGTTCTGCATGTTTTCTTCTCAATAACAAAATAAGCACATAACAGAAATGGCAGTGGTGAGAAAACAGCAGTTAAGAAAGCATCTGTTCATAGAGAAGTGCACATGTTTGCACAAGATCTGCAATGTGGCATTCCGGTCAAGTCATGTCACATTTATTTATAAAACCACTTTATAGATTGTTTTAAAGCAGCCAAATTTACAGTATCAAACATGAAAAACAATGTCTGTGTCAATTTCAATTACAACATTAATTTCTACAATAACAGCTCTCTATTGTGTTTGCTTTTTCTTCTGTCTGATCTCGACAGATTGAGTAAGTAATCTTAAATATTCCTAAATGCATCTTCATAATCATCTGCAACATTTACAAGCAATTTCAATTGTTTCAAAGTAGATCCTACACATTTTTTTTTAATGAAAGAGCAACTGCAATAGTGATGCATTCCCTTAAAATAAACAAGAACTTTGTTAAGTTGAAGATTTTAACTCCAGCTGCACCTCTGAGAAACACTTTCAAGAAATCTCTCTCTCTCTCTCTCTCTCTCTCTCTCACACACACTCTTCCACACACACACACAGATGCACACAAACAAACGGGTCTAAATATGGGACAATTTGTTTGTCGCCACACCTCCACACCCCATGGAAGCCCCCTGAGATTGGCATAATGAAAAGCAATGTCTCCCACTTAACACGGGGATCCAGGCGCTCTCTCTGATTGAGGCCGGGGCTGTTTATTAAATGATGGAATTTGGCTGTTTCTTCCGCAGAATGTTATCAGCCGGAGAACAATCGTGCCCATGGTTGCACCCTCACTGGCTCGCCCGGCTGCTCATTAGCCACAGCATATTTAATCCAGAAGTTTCTTATCAAACGTGACACCTGCATCTCCGAATGGCACTTTCCCTGTTCATTGGCATGTATTTGGGTGAGTAGACTCCAAGGTGCTTTGTGGAGATTAAGAGAGGAAGAGAGAGAGAAAGTGAGCGAGAGAGTGAATGAGTGCTTATTTTATCATTTAGCGGGTCTGGACCGTATCCAAGCAGTTTTTGTCTTGTTGTTGTAATTAGAAAGCCTTTTAAGCGATAACAGCTGCTGCTGAATATGAATATGGATAGAACCACATCAATTCTGCCTGAGATAGACCCCCTTCCCATCCTCCCTCCCCCTCGCTTACTGTTTTTCATA
Source organism: Carassius auratus (assembly GCF_003368295.1). Classification (NCBI taxonomy): domain Eukaryota; kingdom Metazoa; phylum Chordata; class Actinopteri; order Cypriniformes; family Cyprinidae; genus Carassius; species Carassius auratus. Next base: position 4,232,906 of record NC_039261.1, read on the forward strand.
CTGCGGTGATCTTAATAAAGACGGAGGAAAGTGTGGCTTGCCGTTCAACTCAGTTATTTTTGCATTTCTGATTGAAGTCTTTCTTGACAGTCTCTCTGTGTTACATATGAAGCATTCAAATCACAGACGCACTGACAGGCAGCAACTCATTTCCATATCCCAATGTGTAATTAAGCTTTGTGACAGCTCCCTAATAGCTGCGTGCCGCACCGTCAGTGCTATACGTTGCCTGGCTGACGTGTCGGTGAATTGAGATACACATACAGCATATGTGTGCTTGTAAGCATGCCGCTTGCAAAATAGAAAATAGATGAGAAAAGAAATAAAAATGTGAACATAAAGGTAGCTTTTTAAAAAGAATATGCAAACATAAAGGTGAAAAAACATGTAACTGATAACAAAATATACAACAAAGGTAAACATAAAAGAACACAAAGGTGTAAACATTAACAAAATAAAATTGAAAACATCACCAATACAGGTAAACAAAGGCTAACGCAAAAGCAAATCTAAAGGGAAAAGAAAACATACATGTAAACATTAACAAAATAAGTAAACAAATCCATGTAAAAGGGACCATTAGCAAAATAATTGTGTAAATTTGTGCGTATGCAAAGATCAACATTTACAATGTGGTTAGATGAAACATATGCATGTAAAGGCAAATATTAAGGTAAACGTTAATAAAAAAAATTATTATTATTATTAATAATAAAAGTAATCTAAATTATTGATAAAACCACACAAAGGTATATGAAAGGGAAAACATAAAAATATGTACATAAATATAAGTGTAAATATCAACAAAATTGGCAAACTAATTCAAATGCAAAGAGAAACATCAACAAAATAGCAAACATTAACAAAATGAGTAACCAAAGGCAAATATGTAAACAAAATCACAGACTTCAAGTGTAAACATTAAACAAAATAGGTAAACAAAGGCAAATCTAAAGGTAAATGCTACTCAAATGACTAAATGTAGAAGTAGATTAATTTAAAGGCAAATGTAAAGGGAAATGTAAAAAAAACATTAACAAAATAGTTAAATGATGTACATGTAAAATAATTGTTAACATAATTGGTGAACAGTAAATATATATGTAAAGGCTATAAGGTTCACAAAATAGTTAATAAATACAAATGCTAATAAAACAGGTGAACAGGCTAAATGTAAACATAAGATTACTGCAAACGTAAACGTTGCAAGTTAGATTTCCGATTTGAGTTTTTTTCTCAGATCTGTGTACTTGTGGTAAATAAGCAGCTGCGCTCTTCCACTCGTCCGTCACCTTCTCCTTCTCAGGAGCTGTTAGACACACAACAGGACACTGCCGGGCCTCACTGGGGATTACGGTCGATGAATGACATCCTATGCAAATCACTTTGTTATTTCTCCCAGTAGATCGTCACTGCGTTCACGCTGGGAAGATGTCTGCTGCTCAGTGGAGTATCCTCCAGCTGACACTTACGACCCTACAGAGTCACACCGCTGAGACACTCAGATCTGTGACGGAAAAACAACTGCAGCTTCAAGAAAAACACATCTCAGAAGGAAATGTTTTACTTTTATCTTGGGGTATTCAGTACTGTGGCTTGGGACCCTCTGCTTTTTTCCAGGTAATGGGATAGAGCCGGAGAGAGGGTGGGAGGGACGCAGGGAGGGAGAGATTGGGAGAAAGGGAGGAGAGATACCCCTCAAGCGAGCGCCTCAGTGGGAAGAGGATTACTTGCTTCTGCTTTTCTACCTTCTAGCAAAACTCCCGATTGGTTTCAGGAAAACTCAATTAAACTTTGTCTCTGTCGACTTCGTCTTCAGTGAGAATCAAACTGAAATTTCTCTGACATAACACTGTAACCCTGAACCTCAAGACCCAGGGTAGATACTGCCTTATTGCTGCTTTAGATCCTCAAAAACAATAACATGACAAAAGAATTTGCAGAAAATGTCTATCAAAAATGTTTATTTTTAAAATAATAAATTAATAAAATAAAATGCATTAAAATTAAGGTTGTTGCTAATCATTGGCATATTCAAGACTGTAATAATCACCAAGAAACTGCATCAGCATTTATTATATGGAAATTGACGGATGCATTAAAGCAGCATTACAAATGTCCCACAAGACTTTCTGGCTACTATCCACTAATACTATCACAGGAAACTACAAGTGATAAGCCAACGGCCATCCTTTCCTCTTGCTGCGGTGTGCCAGGGCTTTTTTTCTTTCTGCTGACCCCAGATTCACCTTAACAGAGCTGCTCCTTCCCATCACAGACGGCCATAAGCCTGTCAGATATCAGTCCATCAAGAAATGAGACCGCGAGAGCCAGCATGAAATATGAAGGGAGCAGAGCGAGAATCTTGAGGATGATAAATCAAAAGAAGAGGTCTACATCGTCTAATGACCAGAATAAACCTCTTTCCTGTTCAGAGTCTCTGCAGTCCTTAAGCCGTGTCCCTCCTGATCCAGACATCCACTGCCATCAAACCAGGATTTATGACGCATCACAACCCCATGACAACATCCAGCAGCTTCATAATCTCAGATTTTCTTCTGCCTGTGCCTGACATTTCCAGCCTCGACATTCACTCAAGATAAGCCAAAAGCCCTCTGACAGGATCGAGAGCACATATAAAACACACGCTTAAGAATTCGACTGCCCTCTTCGCTGGAACTCATCAGTTCATGAGCCGTGTGCCGAATGCAATCGACGCAACATTTCATTTCAGACGACTCAACGACACATACGCCGTTACAGAAAACACCAGTCCAGAACCACGATAGACCCTCATGGGGACACATTGCCCCAAATACACGGTCAACCGGTATGGGTTTTCTAACGGTCCACCTGGAAACAAAGCCAAACCTTATGACAGATGAAGACTGCTGTTGTGTTTACAACTTTGACAGTGATTGTTTATTATTATATCATCATCACCAGTACTGCAGAAAACTAGCACAACCTTCTTGAATGAATTGCACACTGGTCTATAATTGAAGGCATATCAACTTAAAGGGACAGTTCACCCAAAAATGAAAATGTTGTTGTTAATTGCTGACCCTCATGTCATTCCAAACTAGAGTTGGGTATAATCTAGTGCTGTCAAATGATTAATCACAATTAGTCGCATCCGAAATAAAAGTTTTGTTTGCATAATATTTGTGTGTGTACTGTGTATAGATATACACACACACACAACACATACAGTATATATTTAGAAAATATTAACATGTACATGTATTTATATTTAATATATAAATATATGTAATATATAAACAACATCTTTTTCTTAAATATGTATATGCATGTGTTTGTATTTATACATTATAAACATAATAAATATACACAGTACACAAATATATAAATGTAAACAAAAACTTTTATTTTAAATGTGATTAATCGCGATTATTTATTTAAAAGCACTTATAACATCCAATAATCCCAATAAGTTTTGTGCTTTGTTTTTTTTTTGTTTTTTTTTTTAAAATCAAGTCTATCAATTTTATGACCACATTCCAACAATAAATAATGTTTTGAAGCTCTTTAAACAGATCGCTGTAGCTATCTCACAAGAAAAGGTCATATCTTCTACTATAAAGGTGCTGTATGTAGGATTGACACCGAGTGGTTGAACTAGGTATTGCAGTCCAAATTCAAAATATTGGAGAGTTTTTTTTCACCCGGTCCACCTCCTCAGACTTGACACACAGGTTGCCAGATTGATGACACCAACATGAACGAGCGCACTTGATGATAAATGAGACAAAATATACTGTGGTTTTTTGGCCAACTGGCAACCCGGGGTGCTGAAATACAGTTGGGTAAACTGGCAGTGGGCAGGTTTCAGAAACCAAAACAGAGACAGACATTCCGGCCGGACACATATTTTCAAAGAAGAATAACTGACTGCAGCATTGTTTTTCAGATAAACCAATATGCTAACTTATCATGTTTCTGCAAACATATTATAGTAGTTTTAGTTACAGCACCTATAATACTAGTTACAGCATGAAATAAATATGAATGAACATTAGAAACCGGTATAACTTAATAAAATGTATCATGATTTAATCGCTCAATCAGTTTGTCAACCACAGAAAAAATATTGCAAATTTCACATAACGCTACATTTACCTCAGGAATTACCTAAAAAAAACTTTAATATTATAATATTATAATAATCCACAAATATATACATATACACACACACACACACACACACAAACAAAATAAACAATATCAAATCAGAATCTAATCAAAAACGTATGTATAGGAATTAAATTGATTTGTGAATTCCGTGTCAATACCCAACCAACACATAACAGTTTCGTCCAGGCCCCATGAATTTAAGAGAGGGCCTCAGAGCCAAATAATGCCAAAACAGACCAGATACTTGGGTATGGACCAAGCAGGCAAATAATCTTTGCATTGATGCATGGTTAGGATAGGACAATATTTGGCTGAGATACAACTACAATATTTTTCGGACTATAAGTCGCACCTGAGTATAAGTCGCATCAGTCCCAAAATACGTCATGATGAGGAAAAAAACATATATAAGTCGCACTGGACTATAAGTCGCATTTATTTAGAACCAAGCACCAAGAGAAAACATTAACGTTTACAGCAGCGAGAGGGCGCTCTATGTTTTCAGTGTAGACTACAGGAGCACCGAGCAGCATAGAGCGCCCTCTGTCGGCTGGAGACGGTAATGTTTTCTATTGGTGCATTTCTCTAGGTTCATTTCTCTTGGTTCATGTCAAATTAATTTTGATAAGTCACACCTGACTATAAGTCGCAGGACCAGCCAAACTATGAAAAAAAGTGCGATTTATAGTCCGGAAAATATGGTATTTGAAAATCTGGAATCTGAGGAAAAAAAAAACACCTTTAAAGTTGTGCAATTTAAGTTATTAGCAATACATATTACGAATCAAAAATTACTTTTTTATTTATTTACGGTAGGAAATCTACAACATATCTTCATGAAACATGAGCTTTACTCAATATCCTAATGATTTTTGCCATAAAAGAACATTGATAATTTTGACCCCTACAATGTATTTTTGACTATTGCTACATATATCCCCCATGCAGCACTTAAGGGTGGTTTTGAGCTCCAGGGTCACACAAGTGAAAACATCCTCTGCAGACAGTGTAGGATCCTCACTCAAGACTGGGAGAGCTAACTCTGCAATCTGGAGTACAGTAGACCGGAGACTAATCGATCCCGACCCCCTTTCAGTTCCTTAATAACTTCTCCGCTGAAAGCCCTTCAGTTCATCAGTGTTGTCTTTTAATTAAACACAATCGCTGTGCCGCGCGGGCGCTGGCGGAGCAGAGCGGGGACTCCTCCGGGGGGCGGAGCTGTTTCAATACACTGATAATGGAATTTGACTTTGCTGGAGATGTTCAACCATTATTCCATTTCTCTGTGTTCTCAGATAAGTGCGATAAAGGCCTTTAAGTCTTTCATTTCCTCAAGTCTTTTTACAGACCGGAGAAGGGATTGTTCTCTGGTGAACTTACACATGTACTGTAAGTAGATTAATCAATTAAGCCCCTGCTGATAATAAAAAACTGGAGCACTTTAGCAGAAATATCACTTTTAGTCAAGGAGCGCGAGCGCCAGCAACAAAGAGTTATCTTTCTGCTCTTTAAACATTGAGCATTTGTTCGTGGAATGGTAAGTTATTACCCCTCACTTTTTCTTCTGTTGGTTAAAAACGGGGCCATGGCTCTATCTCTGAAAAGGGCACATGGTTTTTTTGTTTTTTTAGATTCACTGTACATGTTTAAGACTCCTTGAAATCGAAATGAAGAGTTGAGCTGTGGCTTTCAGTCCATGTGTGCTAAAGCTTCGAGGACGTCTGAATATGTTCATATATATGTAATTAATATATTCAGTGCAGGAGGTTTTTAACTTGATGATGCCACGGACCTTCAAATGTGATGATGAGGAACATCCTTCCCAAAATAAAAACACAGATATATGTACTGTTCAAAGGTTTGGAGTTACTAGAGATTTTATAAGGGTTGACATTTTTAGATATTTTAAAGTGTGTGTGTGTGTGTTTTGAAGCATTGAGACATGAAATTGTTGAACACACACACACACACACACACACATACACACTCCAACCCTCTACATTGTGAGTAAATCACTCGCATATGCGACTAAATTTTACTCTATGTGACCAAATGATGTCTATCGTTAGCCATTGGCTAATAAATTCTTAGATTATACTCGCCAGTGTGTGTGTTCAAGGCCATTATAAGATTAGCACATTTTCACTCGTTCAGCCAAGTATGGTGACCCGTACTCAAGATTCGTGCTCTGCATTTAACCCATCCGAAGTGCACACACACAGAGCAGTGAACACACACACACACACACACACACACACACCCGGAGCAGTGGGCAGCCATTTATGCTGTGGCGCCCGGGGAGCAGTTGGGGTTCAGCGCCTTGCTCAAAGGGCACCTAAGTCATGGTTTTGCCAGCCCGAGACTCGAACCCACAACCCTAGGGTTAGGAGTCAAACTCTCTAACCACTAGGCCACGACTTCCCCAAAAAATGACAATTTCATTGGCTGGCGTTCATCTATTACCGTCCCTGTTTTGATTTCAGCAAATCAGTTCGACTGAACACAGACAACGTGATTAATATTCATGAACCCAGCCGCTCATCAATCCAATTCAATTTTAATTTTTTTTTTTACAGAAACCCTCAATGACCAAAGTATCTTAAGCATCACCACCAGTCTTAAACTCAGTTAAAATGAAAAATATGCATTCATACATGGTTATCAAGTTTTAGTTCTAATCACTAAAGTTCTATCATTTAATAGTGCTTAATACCATAATATAATGCTTGACTGACTGATTAAGAAGCTGAGATTTAAGAAGCTGTGCCATTTTACAAAGATAAGCTGATTGGAATCATATATATATATATATATATATATGTGTGTGTGTGTGTGTGTGTGTGTGTGTGTGTGTGTGTGTGTGTGTGTGTCTGTGTGTGTGTGTGTGTGTGTCTGTGTGTGTCATCAGTCTAGCGACAAACTGAAAAATTTACTAGCCAATGGCGATTATATCGCCAAGGTGTGCGTAGAGGGTTGCACACACACACACACACACACACACACACACACACACACACACACACACACACACACACACAACTATCACTTTTGATCAATTTAACATGTACTTGCCGCTAGATTTAAATCAGCACCGCCAGCGAAGGAGCAAATGCAAATGTTTTGAACGTGCACACCTTTTTTTAACATCCAAGAAAATAGTTCTTTTCATCATCTGTTGAGGAAGTACAGACGTTCCTCTCGGTGACAGCAGAGGAGCGGAGTCAGCGATGTCGCGGCAGTAGAAGCGGTGCAACAATAACGACATGTGATCAATCCCACCCACTCTAAAGCAGAAACACAAACCGACCGAGGCAAGCCATGCCCCATGAATGACCCAAAACACACAAACAGAATCATGCCTTTAAACACAGTTTGTATTCATCACAGTCATCTCTCCTGATGGATATCCTTCTGATCTGTGCTTGTCCAGCCGTTTCACAGGGTCTTTATCACCCCGTTCAATAACACACTGTCTCAAGCACAGAAGCCTGACAGAAGAATAAACTCTCACCTTTGCTGTACACGGCGCAGTTGCTCTTCCCGTCCTCTGCACTGACCCACATCATGTCCAGCAGCCAGCGAGGACCTCCATTCAGCCCCAGCGAAACCTGCGGCACAAAACACACACACCTCAGTCTCCTCCACATCAGAACACGTACAGCGACTGACCACAGCCTCCAACACAAAACTTTAATCAGAGTGTCAGCGAACAGACTCAGATTAGCTATCCAGTGTCTAAGTGAGCTTGTTTAAACAACTTCAACCATGAATGTGTCATTTCCAAAGACTATATCTCCACGTATGTGTGTGAGGAGAGGGGCGAGCAGGCCACACCCCGTCCCGTTCGCCCTCTGAATGGCTGCATTGTCAGAGAGCCTCTGAATGTTTCACCTGATCAGATCTCATCCTTTGGGAGCTCTGGGATGCAGAATGGAGCGGCATGGACATGGAGACAGAAGAAGCGGATACTGAGCATTGATCTTTAGACACATTGTGCCCTCTATCAAAGCATCACACTCACACACACAAGGAATTTCAAAAGCTTGCATGCGTTTCAAAAGGATTTGATTTCATAACTGAAAACAGAATGACTGAATTAAGTGCCTATTTCTGTTTAAAAAATAAATAAAAGCATGCTCACACAATTGTGTGATATCTGTAATGTTGCACAATATACCCTTGAGAAAAAGAAGTGCACTTAACTGTACTGAATATGCACTTGTAATGTATTTTGAATCTTAAAAGCATATATAAAAAAAGCTTTGCTTGTAGAATATATAATTTTAATAAAATAAAGACAACTTGAGAGTTCACTTATATGATTGTTTCTTAATACGCTTAAGTACACTCTGTAATAATGCCAAATGCCTATTATTTTTAAATACAAATCGTTAATAATCTTTAGTTTTGTAAATAGCAACTTCATCATTACAAAGATGTATTTACGCTGTAAAAAACAAACAAAGAAAAAAGTAGTTTTTACAAAACAATTTTGCCAAACATGGTTATTTGAATAATAATAATAATAATAATAATAATAATACAGAAAAACTGTAAACATTTACAGAACAAATGTATATTTTACAGTATAAAACTGTCATTTACAAACAAGAAAGTTTCAAGATTTTTTTTTTTTGAAATATAAATACATGACATGCATTTTTCAATAGAAATGACATTATATTTTAGTTAGTTATGATAATGTCATAAATCATATTCCAAAAACAATATAATTATGAATTAACATATCTAGATGTCCTTTAGTGGGTTAAAATGACTAAATTTCAGCCAATTTCAATTGACAGAAATTTAAACTATAATAATTTAAACTATAATGTAAAACATTTAATTGAAATGCTTGCATTAAACATGACATTACGTTCACACTTTATTCTTTTAAAGTACATAATTTCTGTAATAAGTAGGCTTGTTAAAAGTCTGCTATGTATCACTCTCTATTTCTAAAAGGCCATAAGATAATAAGTCCTGTCAGGGAATAACACTGAATCAAACTTAAAAACAAGAAATATCAGTACTTTCTTGTAAAGCATTCTCCATTTCTCTTCAAAAAAAAAAAAAAAAAAAAACAATTCTACAGCATTCTTGAGGCTGGGATACTATAACACTAAGACAACTCTTCATAAATCTGTGCACAGTAACAAAAAAAGAAAGAAAAAAAAGATGCATTATTAAATAATGTATTTATTTGTGAAAAAATGTTCCCAGAAATAATGGTGCAAGTGAAATTCAACTTGACTGTGTGCTTCATAAATGTTCTTGATCTTATTGTGATTAATTGATCAGTGTGATCAGTAATCGATTTATTGATCAGTAATACAATTATTTATGAAAAAGACATAATGCATAATCACGTACATCAAGGATATCTTTAGAATGCATGATACATAAAGGCTTTATGAAAAGTGTTACCAAATAAAAAAAAAATATTATTATTCTAGCGTATTTTAATAATAATAAATTGGTTGCTATTCTGGTTGCTCACCTGGGTTCCTCGCTCAATGCAAGTAGAGACTCTCAAATATAACTAAAAATATCTTCACTTGTGTTCTGAAGATGAGGATCGACAGTGATGACAGTATGTTCATTTGGAGGTGAACTGTTCCTTTAAGTTTGAGTCATATTAACAGTGATGACTGCCTCGTAAAAACCCATGAGAAGCAAAAAGACGTTGTGCATACTTTGTTTACCTTCCTGGTGCGACCCGCCTGCTCACTTACAGAACGTATGGTGTCCGTTTTTAAAGCCTCGCCTTCAGAATGAAGCGTCAGAAAGAGAGAGGCTTGCGTGGCTCTGACTGTGTGGGAATACTTCACGAGAGAGACAGAGTCTACACAGCACTCAAGTCTCCTTGAGTCACTCTCTCTCGGCTGAATCCTCTTTCCTCTTATCAGGCCAGCGCAGGCCTCCATCGGCCTCTCCCCGCTCTGACAGGAGCAACAACAATGGGCCTGCGATACCAGGCCGCTTCACAGGGTAAACCTGCCACGGGCACAGATTACCCGACACACACACACACACACTCCAGAACACAACCGCCTTCTCAGAGGCCTCCAAACACAAGAATGGACACAAAAAGCGTTCAAATGATTTTACTTCTGTCCCTTGCTCTCCTCTCAATTGGTCCGTCTATGCCTTACTGTGATGTCCGAATACAAAATAAAACATTACGTTGGCTAAACCACAAGAGTACGTATGTTAAGTGACGTCATAATGATTGTATTTAGAAATGACACACCAATTTTTCTTTCTTTTTTATATATATATAATACATATAGAGCGTGTCATTTAAACAAGCAGAGACGCGTATTTTTATTTCTGTTCATTTTTATTGCATGCATCAAAGTAGCATTAACAAAGTTTCCATACTTGGGAAGTGAAAAATAAATTTGTAACATTTACTATGTTTCATAATTCCGAATTCTGAATTCATTAGGCAGAGATGTCCTAGGGAAATCAGGTTGTCATGTTCACATTTTGCCCGAGTTTCCCTTCATAACTAAGAAGTAAACCCACCTTGTCACTTCCTCCAGTGGCAGCTTCGATCGTCCCAGGGAAAGGACCCCACGTGGTGCCCAGCAGAAGTGCCTGACAAGAACAAATCCTTCTCTCTCCTCCTTCACCAACCATTTTCAGCTCCCCTTAGAAAACAAAAAATTCAAGTTATGACCCAAACAGCAGCTCAGCATGATTTTTATTATTTTTTTAAAAGAAACTAAATACAATACAGTTCAAACTTTTGGAGACGGTGTGATTATTACAGATTTTGAGAAGAGTCTCCCGCATTTGTTTGACAAAAATTTAATAAAATTTGTAAATATTATTACAATTTAAAACAAGTGTCTTCTATATGAATATATTGCAAAATGTAATTTATTTCTATGATTTTCAGCATCATTCCTCCTTTACTTCAGTGTGACATGATCCTTCAGAAATCACTCTGATATACCGATTTGCTGCTCAAGAAACATTTCTGATTATGATCAATGCTTAACATGATTGTGCCACCTAATATATATACATAGTCAGTTTTTTGTATTCTTGTATGTGTTCTTTCATATTGTGTATTGTATTGTATATATTGTATGTGTATTTCAATTGCAGGGAAGATCTACCTGGGGTTTATTGCCTTCTCAAGGGCACGATGCTGAAAGTTCATGGGGTTTCAACCTACATCTACACGGTTACCAGCTGAGATCTTCAACCAAAACACCACAGCACTCCATGAGCAGACTAAGCCCTAGTGTGAGCGTCTCCCTCAATTAGAAATCATACACCCATCCGTCGGACCCTCTCCCGGGTGACCCTGCCTGTCTCTTTGATTAGGCTTTCGCTCACTGCTTTGACAGGGCTTCAGATAAGGTGGATTAAGCCTCTTTCTGCTGGAAGTTGTGATGTGAACAGTGCAGGAGCGTGTTAAATTATCCAGTTTCAGGAGGAGATGCGAAATGCCGGCAGATGGATTGATAAATAAAGAGAATCTTGAGGCAGTGCTTTCAGGAGATCAGGGTTAAGCCTTCACACACATCCCCTCTCTGGATTAATAGATGTCTTCAACCACAGAAGGGCATGATTCAAAAAGGGTTTAAATATACATTTAGACATTTATGAATTCTGCAGTATTTTACAGATCAAATATCAAATAAGTCTTTGTAACTGACTGCAAATAAATGAATGCATGAGTAAAGAAAAACAACAAACATTTTCAAATGAAAAAAAAAATCATTAACAAAATATGAGAACTTTCAGCAAATAAAGACGTAAACTTGTCTGCTTTATGGTAAACATCTACATTACTGTATGGAAAAGAGCAGCATTAACATTCTTCAAAATATATATAATTTTATGGATTATTTTTATGGATTTAAAATCTGAATCCTACATTACATCGAAGATTCAAGGGATTATTCACCCAAAAATCATGTCATCATTTACTCACCCTGATGTCATTCCTAATCAGGGTCAGAAATAAACAGGGGCTTGTGGCAAAAATGCACCACAAATTCAAGATATAGGTGCAAAAATTCCCTCTGCACAATTAAATTAAATCTATTACGACTGACGCGATTAAAATAAAAAGTGAAAATGAATAAAAAGGGTCATTTCGTGTAATATTTAGATCAGCACACGTTGTAATTTTTTTTTTGCAGCATTGTGATATAACGTTACTTATAGCCATCACATACAACTTATGAATGAGATGGCCAGTCAGAAGATTAGTCAGCACTGAAAAGAGGTTTGTTATCTCTTATCATAAATAACGAAATGTAGAAAATATGTCATTTAGATTGATTTCGCAGCCTCAGTGATTATAACAGGGGTTTTTGCATAACTTGAACTAGACTAGATTAACGTCATGGACATTTGTAGTTATATACAGAATATAACGTGTTTTTTGCCCAAGGCCTCTGGAAATCAATAACTCTTACGGAAAAGTTCATTTCTGATTCTGCTCCAAACCCATATGAACTACTTACTTCTGTGTAACATGAAATACGATATTTTGATGAAACTTGGTACCCAAACAATTCAGCTCTCATTGAATTCCACTGGATGGATAAGAACTCACTCATGCAGTCAACGAGAACCAAAACAGCATCCTTTATGTTCCACAGAAGCCATACAATTGTGGCACCAGGGTGGGCAAATTATAACAGTTTCCATTTTTGAGTGAAACAGGACATACAACATGAACACTGACTGATGAATGGGACTCGTTTTAACTCTCAGGAATGAAATTGGCCATTATGTACCAAATGATGGGGTGAAATATTATCATTTTGACATGAACCGAAAAGGAAAGCTGTTTTAGGGGCGGAGCAAGCTATTGCATTCTGACGAAAGATTACAAAGCATTTTTTATTTCTAAACGAATGTCCACAGATCATTCACAATGACAACAGTATGTGTATAAAGAAAATACAAAAGGTTCATTTTGTCATGTACAATCCAATCAATGTTTGAGAAAACCCATGTTAAAGGCTACTACAGCAGGGATTTTTCTTTCGAACATTTTTTGATGTTTTTGTACTGTGCCACTTCAGTGACTCAAATGAACATTAGGACACTAGCAATGAACTACACTTCATCTCCAAAATGTAGTCACACTCCAAAGCGCTTCAGAACGCAGTAGCACTAAAATCAACAAAAGTCATTATCAGAAAAATGACTGAAGGAATACGTCAGAGCCAAAGTGAAGTAATCAAAAGCACTGTCTGTCACAGAGAAACCAGCAAACTGGCCTTTCCTGCACCTCTCTGCCTCCACACTGTCCCTCTCTTCCATCTCTCTCTCTCTCTCTCTCTCTCTCTCTCAGTGGTCTAATCTGTGAGGGACTTAAAGGGACCTTATCTCCAGGCTCTCCTGCTTCATTTCATGCTTGATTTACTTTAATTTGTCTGATAGGGCAGCAGGATTTGGAGACGGCCCATCTTTGGCTTGGGTGACGAGTGAAAAAAAAAAGGCACTCTGATATTTCTCTGGCACATTGTCGCGGGTTTTTGACTTCTCTCCTCTCTCTCTGCTGCGAGTTCCTGGAGAGAGAGACGGGAAAAGGCCGAGAGAGAATGAGAAAGATCTCAGCGCGGTGAGCAGGCTGTTTGAGTGTGCGTGGAGTCGAGCAGCCAGAGAAGAAAGGGATTGTGGGAGTGTGGCGTGATTGTGTGATGTAGATGTCGGAGGGAAAGTGCGCTGCGTGGATGAGCGGGGTTCAACCGCACCGACTGCCCCGGACACACAACACACACACGTTATATGCGGTTTATTCAAGAGTCTGGCTCTTCTCTGTACATGATGTAATGGGTCTCGTTTATGAAATGCATGCAGAACATATTTTTGTGTCAGTTTTTGGTCTAGATGAATATATATAAAAAAAGGTTTTACAAGTGATTTACACATTGACATTTGTACTTGATGCATTTCATGGATGTGGCCAATAAGCCTGGAACATAACATATAAAATAACAAAAGATGTGTGTGTGTGTGTGTGTGATTAAAATATTGTATAAAATCTGTTAACTTAATGTCTACAATGTAGTTTATGAATAATAAATTGCACTGTGCACTGAATGTGTGTCCATATTATTTGAGCGATTTATAAAAGTAAATGGCAAAATGTCAATATAACTGTAAATTCAACAGTAAATGAAGTTATTATGTTAATTACAGCGATGTAAATTACAGTAGCAAACATCTGAGATCTCTCCAATAATTACTACATTAATGATTTCAGCCGAACATCCATCATCATCCATCATTTAAAATGTTGCCACAATGAACTGTGACGATATACATAAATAATAATAGTTTAAAATGTTGTATACCTCAATGTAAACAGATAAATGTCGCCAAGTGTAAATTTATCAATAAATGTGCGTTTTGGCAGAAGTTCTGAACATTTTTGTAATGAATGTCATGTGCATTTGAGATATCGCCAACATATGCATTAATATCAGCCATCCATTCATATTAAACCCCATTCAAAGGTATCTATCTGACTTTCTTCCCCGTCGAGGCCCTTAAACGAGAAGCACAGAGTTTCATCTTCTTCTCGCGCTCATTTCGGGTTAAAGCGATTTACACTCATGGCGCTTTTTTTCAGATGGACTAAAACTGACGAATAAATTCATCTCCCAGCGATGAAGGGCAGAGGGCTTCACTCTGACAGTCTCCGCATTTGAAACTTGTGAAATCCACCTCCTCCCCTCCCAAAAACCAGAGAGAGCATTGAAATTCCCCTCGCAGCGCTGCGCGGGATTTGCTAAACGGCGGGGTGTGTGTGCGCGCGGCTGATAAACGGAGTGATGATCCAGCAACACGTCTTTATCCTCACGCTCCGCTTTAATTAACGCCGGCTTGTTTGTTGAAAAGATGATTAATATGCCAGTGGAAAAGGCCTAATTGAATACCGCAACAACCCACACAATCAGGGAGGAACACGCTGTTTTGTTTTGTGTAGATTAGCCCTTTTATCAATGTCTTTATTTATATTATTATTATTATTACGTGGTATTTTAATTCGGCTGACAGCCCCCTCCTGCAGGCGTGAGGAGGGACAGGCGTAAGAATGAGCCTCATTGTGTCCGTCAGAGGAGGGTCAAGAGGAGCACTGAAACTTTTGTCACACAGTCACAAATCTCGCGGCTCGGGACGGTTTTTGCACCGAATGCTGTCTAACGGGGAAGAAGTGTAGCTACAGAAAGGTCACGTGTAACTTTTAAGTTATTTCTGTTTGTCTGTTTTTAGGTTACCTCAGAAAACTATTTTGACTTGAGTTTTAAAAAACAGACAGACAAATTTTGTTTGGCATAAAGTCGCAATGAAACAAGTAGCAACAACTGATCTTTTCCTATGAGTAAACTAAACTGATAAAAGTGTAGGGCGGGGCTTAATTCTAAACAGGTCGTTGATTGGATGGAAGCAGATCTGAATGCAAACTTGCAGTCAATTGAAGGAAAGAGGCGGGGTTTAAGGTTGGGTTTAAGTAGCATTTGGTAACAGTTTATTTTAACCTGCCTTTTTCCCACATAAACTGTAAAAATATTTTCATAATTTATTCTCCCAACCTTTTTTTTTATTTTGTCAAATGAACTTGTAAGCTAAATTAACATATTGAGATTCTAAAACAATCATTTTCTTTAATTAAATTAACCTTTTTTTTAAGCTAAACCAAATTAATTTTACTTATGTATTTATTTATAACAGTAACACAATGGCAAAATAATGATTTAGACAACTTATAATGAAAATGACCAATTTTCTATGCATCTTCTCATTGTGAACAATTCTTGCACCTTTCTTTTTTATTTCAATATTTTTCAAATTAAAAAATTCAGGTTGCTTTCTTTCATGGTGCCATTGTTACAGTGTAATTACAGTGTATAATTAAGTACCGGGTAATATTAATTTACAACATGTCCTTAATATAGGGTTGGGGTTAGTTTAAGGATAGTTGGTTATGCATAATTTACTGTTATTACTAAGGTAAGGAAACAGAAATATTGTATTTAGACAAGGTAAGTGAGTCATTTTATCACTCCTGTCTCACGCTAACGTGTATAATGTATAAAGTATCTGACTGTTTATCTGGTGAAATGTCTTCACTCTTAAGTGCATTACTGTGATTTATGCTTGTTTGAGGGATGCCAAAACCTGCCACATATAAAACATATCGTTTGTTTTGTGCTGAGCTCAGGGTTGAGAGTATCTGCCTAACCGATCTGAAACACGGAGGCCACTCAGATAATGAATTCCCTCAGTTTGATTCGGTTCGTTTCCCATGATGCTCTGTCTAAATGTCTCTCTCTCTCGGTTGGATGTGAGCGCAGTGGTCAGCTGCTCTCGGCTCTGGTTTGCATGTTCTCCGCTGCGTTCCCGCTCCCTGTGTGGAAAGGCTTTAGGGGGCTCAATCAGTGGGACTTTGATGTCGACTGCGGCTGTAATGATTTCACATTGTTCCAGGGATTTCTCTAATCCATTAAAATCCCTCACTCCATCCAGCCTTGTTCTGAGGGGCCTCGGACAGAATCTGGCTCCTCGCGTACATCTCTCACTCTCTTCTTGACAATCACTGCCGTTTCCGCTGCAATATTCATAGGGAAGTTATGACTGCAGATGCTAATTCAATTTGAGATATTGAAAGTCGTTCCAGGCAATGCTTTAATTCGTAAACGATGAGGTCCAGAAACAAGGACCAGTGACGGATCCGGCAGGTTATGAGGGTCACAAAACAAAACAAAAAAGAGTGTGAAGCGATGAAACTACATCACTCTCACTAAAATCAACAAAACAAGATGGATTTCATAATTAGGGCAGGTTTTCTCTAGTGTTCAAGCACCCTTTGTTTTGTTGTGTCACGACACTTGCTTGCTGTACAGATTGAGTGTGATATGCGTTGAAAATGTGTTGCTACAGTATTGGTTTCCCATTAAGATGCATGGTGTAAATGAATATACAAATAAGATTACTGTGCTACTCTAGCAAGCAAGACTCTCCTCTATGAATTTAAAAGTGAAATGCATTCAGATAACTAGCATATCTGCCTCCTCTTTTCAATGATTGCACAAACAATGCATCGCTTCTTTATGTTTTACATTTTTACAGTGATACCGCTGTTATTAACAAATGTTAATACGCTTTATTTCTCAAGAAACATACATTAGCATTCAAGGATTTCAAGAGAGGGTTTTTTTTTAAGAGAAACTAATACTTTTATTCAACAGGGATGCATGTAATTGATCAAAAGTGACAGTAACGATTTCTATTTCTTTTGAACTTTCTATTCATCAATGAACTTTATTATAGTTTTCACTAAAATATGCAACAGCACAACTGTTTTCAACATTGATAATAATCATATTTCTTGAGCAGCAATGATTTTTGAAGGATCATGTGACATTGAAGACTGCAGTAATGATGCTGAAAACTCAGCTTTGATCAGAGGAACTTTTGAAATATATTACAATAGAAAACAGTTATTTTTAAACTGTGATAGCATGTCACTGTTTTTATTGTTTTTTGCAGACTTAGTGAGCATAAGAGACTTTTAAAAGGCAGTTTACAGTATGCACAGATTGTTTTAGAGGTGTACGGGGTAAAGCATCCACAAAATATGTGTCAGATCCCAGATATGACACACAAAAAAAACACCAATTCCAGATATTCTGTGTCTATTGGCTTGGCAAAGTGAGACCTGAACCATTCAAAGAAGACAAAAACACTGTTTCCTGATCAGATAAGAAAACACTGTGCCTCATTATTGTTCGAATGAGTCTGTAACCGAACTAATCATGTTTATTCAGACGACTGGAGGGAGAGAAAGAGAAATCCAGAGATAGATAGCAAAACAAAGAGCGTGAATATCAGTGTGCTGTGATATCAGATATGAAGATCGGAGGCAAGTCAGCTCAGTTTGGCACTAGTGGCTGTATTGTGTAAATCTAGTGTGAAACGCATGATAAACGCCTCCCAAAATGCCATTATTACGTTATCAGATTTCATGCTTTTAAAGAGGACAAGGCTTATTACAGTACATCATTCAGCTGCACCTTTCAGGCTCACTTTACGTTTTGTAAAAGTTGTGTTTTTTTGTCGTTTTATCTATATTGCATTGTATTAAAACTTTATTTAGATAGTCCATTTTCGACATATACTATTTGTAACTTTGCAACTACATATCAACTAACTCTCATTGGAGTATAAGTAGACTGTAAGGTTGGAGTTAATCGAATAAGATGACATTTTTACAGTCAGTAGAATATGTGTTTGGCTTAATGCATTGTCAGATTACTTCAGTAACCAGTGAAGAAACATTACTTTTAAATTTACAATGCAAGCCCAGCCCAGGTGACAACAATTAATGCAAAAGTAACATAATGCATTACTTTCAATAAAAAGTAACTAAATAACAAAATTAGTTACTTTTTATGGACTAACGCAGTATTGTAAGGCATTACTTTTAACTGTATCTTTCCCCAATACAGTGTATATAATACTCTAATGACTGCTAGTTGAAATGTAGTTGACGTTAGTTAGTTATAGTCAGTATAACATCTGACGTGGACTATCGAAATAAAGTGTAGAGATGTGATTGGACGGCTGTCTTACTTGGGCCGTCCCATTCCTCTGCTGACAGTGGGTTTGGTTGGACTCTCTCTTCTTGACCGCCGTCACTGTCTTGTTGCTCCAGCTTTAAACCTCCACCCATTTCACCTGTATAAAGACATCAAAGCTTGAGGGTTTTCGTGGTACAAATGGCTGCACAGTCAGTAAACCCAACCGTGCCAGTCGCACTGGCAGCATCTGTTCATTTTCTTTCATTTAAAACCCTTATTCCTTGTAATTCCAATGTGCGGTTTCTCATTTTGGTTTCTTTTAAGTGTCTGCTGTGGGATTTTATTCTCGTTTCTTTGGAGAGAATGGAAAAGAGACAGAGAGCAAGTCCCTGGACCCACCTTGATCACAGACCCGCTGGCTGTGTTAAGCCCTGTGACGAAACTTATTGGAAATGTTTAATTACAGTGTTGGGAAAGAAATTAAGCTACAAGATGATTCCTTAATTAAGCTGTGATTAAGGATTTTCTGCTTTTGGCTCTGACACCATGGGCAAAGTACTATTTAACACCGTCACAGGCAAGAGAAGTTAACTCCAAGAACAGGCCTATTTACCTCAGATCCTCACACACACACACACACACACACACACACACACACACACACACACACACACACACACACACACACAGGGAATCAGTCCATGTCCTCTGCAGACAGGAAATTCCTTTCTAGCGACTAGAATGGATAAAACCGTATGATCTTAAAATTCAAGCTGAATAAAAACAGGGACAGAGCCCAGTTTTAAACCTTCTTGAAGGGACAAGACAGCCAAAATACCATTTAAAAGCTGGTGCATGTTCAAACTAAAGGGGTTACACGTATTCAGATCAATTTTGAGAAAAATTTAGTGCATCTATGCACAGGCTATGGCGAAGGTGCGCCGCAGAAGTATAAATCAGGCTTTAATTTTAATCTATTACTGATTCCAAATTACATGACAAAAATTATAAAGTAATCCATTACATTACATATTTTAGGTAATGTAATCAGACTACTTTTGGATTACTTTTGACCTAACTTGTTTATCACATTGATTGAAAAAGAATAATATTGTACCATACTGATATAAAAATATGAAGATAAAGAAAAAACTGTTGTGCGCATAAGTTTACACACCCCTTGAAGAATGTGCAAAATGTTAATAATTGAAACAAAACAAGAGAGCTTGTGAAAATTGTATGTTATTTTTTATTTAGTACTGTCCGGAATAAGCTATTTCACATAACAAATTGTTATCATATGCTCCACAAGAGAAAATAATATCTGATTTAAAAACAAAATGACCCCATTCAAAAGTTTACATACCCTTGAATCTTCATACCATGTGTCATTTCCTGGATGATCCACGACTGTTTTTAAATTTGGTGATAGTTGTTCATGAGTCCCTTGTTGGTCCTGAGCAGCTCAACTGTCTGCTGTTCTTCAGAAAAATCCTCCAGCTCCTGCACATTCTTAGGTTTTCCAGAATCTTCTGCATTTTTAATCCTTTGCAAAAGTGACTTTATGATTTTGAGATCCATCTTTTCACACTGGTTGCAACTGAGGGACTCATACACAGCTATTACAAATGTGGAAACATTTACTGATGCTCAAGAAGGCCACACAACGCATTTAGAGTCGGGGGGTGTAAACTTTTGAACCGGATGATGATGATGTGTAAATTCTTCTAATTTATTTATTTATTATAATTTTTCGGTAACACTTTATAATAACTGCACACTATTAATCATTAATTAAGCAGTAGTAAACAGATAATTCATAATTTATAAAGCATTAATACACAGTATTAATCAGTTTATAAATACAGATATAAATGCTTCATTCTTGATTTAAAAGCATATCTATAATGTGTAATTTCATGCTTTATTCATGATCAATTTATCATTTCTCAATGAAGTATAGCATTATTTACAAACCAGTTATTTAGGAGTTGCCAGTGATTCATAAGATCACAAGAAATGTAGTAAATTCAGGTAGTTATAAAGCATTTAGTAGTGGTGAGTTAACTATTTATGTGAGCTCATCTAAAGTGAGGACTAGTTATGCCTTGTAAAGCATTTATAAAGGATATTTAAAGGCTCAGTTATCTTCTAAACAAAAAAACAGAAACAAACACAAGACAGTGATACAGAACATAGAAATATTCACAGCCTTTAAATCTCATTTGTAAAAGCTTTAGAAGGCATAAATAGTCCTCACTTTAGATGAGCTCACAAAAATAGTTAACTAACAACTACATATGTTTTATAACTACCTGAATTAACCCTGAATTACAGTGGAAATACATGTTAATAAACCATTTATTAACACTATAAGTAACCATTACTATATGCCTGAATAAAAAGATGTATGAATGCACATTTAAATAGTTTATTAATCATTTACTTACAATTTCTAAGTGATCTTATGAACCACTGACAACTCCTTAATAACTGGTGTGTAAATAATGCTAAACTTAATTTAGGAATGATAAATTGATCATTAATAAAGTATGAAAAAACAATTATTAAATACATTATAGATATGCTTTTAAATCAGGTATAAAGCATTTATATCTGTATTTATAAACTGCTTATAAATGTTTATTAATGCTTTATAAATGATGAGTTAACTGTTTCCTAATGCTTAACTAATGATTAATAGCATGCAGTTATTATAAAGTGTTACCTATTTTTTTTTTTACTGGACTCCAGAAGCTACTTTTTTTGTCTTATTGTTTCCCAGAAGACAAAATAATTACAATTAACCCCGATTCTAAATATTTACCCCCCCCCCCCCCCCCCCCCCAGTTTTTAATGCATTGTGTTGGACAGTACTAGATAAAAAAATAAAATGCAATTTTCATGACCCCTCTTATTTTGTTTCAGTTATTAACATTTGGCACATTCTGCAAGGGGTGTGTAAACTTATGAGCACAAATGTATTAATAATTAATATACTAAATAATTAAATGCCATTGCGTGGATAATATGTAATCATGTAATCAATAAAAAAGTAACTGTAGTCTGATTACAAGTATTGTAAAATGTAATGTAATCTAATTACAAGTACATCATTTTTGGATTCTGATTACATAATCCAGATAACATATAATCAGTTACTACTCAGCGCTGTCGATATTTTGTCAAAGCACCTTTTCTGGAAAATTTTTTACAGATCCATCTATTTGTTCTAGAGTAATTACTCTGCTTTACTGCCACTACTAATGTAATTATAAATATGAAATCATTTCTATTCTGTTATTTTTGACATTTTAATTTTACGGTTCGCAGATTACTTATTCTATCACTCAGCATAAAGGTAATAAACCTAAACTGGAAAACTGACATTCTTACATATTTATGTATTCATGTCTGAGTAATTAATGAGCAATCCTACAGTCCCGAGAGTGGCTTGAAATGACCCCACTGAGGAAATCATAAACAGTAAATCATAACTCATTTTCATCAGGTATAGGTGTCGTGATCTATACTTTTATTCTTGACACTTCCATTATAAGGTTCAGCGATTCAAAAAGCAATTATGTGTTCAAAAAGAAATCAAGAAAAACAATAAATATTCAAATATTCAAAAATGTTTTCCGCCACTGCCCTTCAAAACTTAATAGGTCAAAACATGCGAGGAAATGAAAAAGAATTGCCCCTCTTGCTTTTCAACAAGAACAAAAGCAAACCGGCACACATCGTTCCACCGATTTGGAACAAAAAAGCGCAAGTGATTGTTCTTTTGAAGATTGCACGCTCGCAGGCAGAGCAGGTAGTTTACACACTTCACTTTGCCGTCGCAAACTTTTGGACATTTCAAAGAGAAGATTCATCATTTACAAATAGAAAAGCATAGCGTTAGGACGCGGAGTGAATTTCAAATGGCTGGGGGGGCTCTGAATTATCCCGTTGTGATGGTGAGGTGTGGCCGGAAGAAACGCCTGTAATTGAATTTCAGTTCAAAGAGCTGATGCTATTAGCCTGAGTTTGATGCTGGAGGCCCGCAGCAAATACCAGCCACTCTGTTGTTATTTACTATGACCAATAACCCTGTTAGTAACATATACAGTAGGTCTTCCCTCAAAATGCCATATTTCTTCAATCTTCTCTTTCATATTCAAATACAATTTCAGCACAAAACCAAACACTGCTTTGAGCTAAAGGGGCTGCGGTGGGAAGGTGGGGAAAAGGGCTGATGTTTCTAACATTTATAGAGCGATGTGAAATACAATAGAAAATATGCATTCCTCTATACTATTACAGAACAGAAGTTTGTTTGTGTACTAAAACAATGTGATTAAAATGATAAACTTTATGAGTATTCTGATTTCAGTATTACTTTAGATTAGGGAACACGATTCACTCTTAACAAGTTGTTTATTAACATGCATATTACTAGCATATCATTGGTTTATTAGTACTTTTTAACGCATATTAATCTAGAGCTCTTAACCCGACACCATATCTTAAAAAAACTACTACTTACAACAACTACCTTACAAAAAGCAGCAAATTAGGAGTTCATTGAGGCAAAACTCAGAGTCAATAGCATAGATAAAACGTGTTTCCTAATCTAAAGTTACCAATAGAATTTCAACCAGATACATGTTTTCTCAGGTTATCTTTGAGCTCACCATTCCTCAAGTGATCTCCATCTTTAGAGACGACATTCTCTGGGTCAGAGCTGAAAAGCGAGTCGTCCTCCACAGACCCGTCTTCTTCTTTCACAATCTCTTTCTTCTCTGTCTCCTCAGAGTCCGTCTCAAGCCCACTGTCAAACATTCCTGTCAAATAACAGAGAAACAAGTGCACAACATCAGCGCTCCAGAAGATATGAAAGTAAATTCACCTTTGTCTTCACTCTTGTGAAAAAGGACACTTTAAAAAAAAAAAAAAAGTACTGTATGGGAATTATATAAAATAATATACTTAAATGTGTACTAAATATATTGGTTTTGAACACTTAAATTGCATAAAATTTATAAATGGTTTAAATGTACATTAAATGCAAAAACGTTGAGTGCTTTCTGACCCACTTAAGTAGGACATTTCATAATTAATTATATTGTCTTTGGTTAAAGTTAATGTGCTGACAAGCATTTACGGTAAAAACTTTAATGTTATTTATCTTGGAACTTTTGTCATGTATTTAAATATGTTTGCAATTACACATTTAAGCATTGCAATTTAGTACATTTAAAATATATTAACTTTAAGTGTAAATTAAATTAAATTTATGCATTAAGCAGATGCTTTTATCCAAAGCGACTAAAGGCTATACATTTTTACCTATCATGTGTTCCCCGGGAATCGAACCCCCAACCTTGCGCTTGATAGTGCAATGCTCTACCAATTGAGCTACAGCAACAAGTTTAATAATAAATAACACACACTACAGTTAAAATTATAATCAACACATAAAAATAAGTGTAATTTTAAAGTGTGTAAAAAAATGTATGAAAATGCACTTAAGTGGCATTTTAATTAATTTATTTATTATCTGCAAGTAGAGATTTAAAAAAATATAAATGCAAGATTTGAAGTACACTACAAGTGCACACTTCTGGTTTACAAGAGCATTGATGAGGCAGATAATCGGGTAGCTATCTTAAATATTAAAACGGACAAGTTTTAACCATTTTTGAAAGATGTTAGAAACCATGCCAGAGTGTATCGGGTGGATGCTTACTTGCACAAATGAAAGTAAATCTGATGTTTAGAAAAGAAAAAGCACATCTCTCTTCAACAAGCAATGTTACATCTTGTCCATCAAACACGGCAGGACGCAAACACCACCGTAAAAGTCATATAACGCCATGCACCTTACAAACCACCACAGTTTTGTAATGTTTCTGTACCTTCCATAACTATAAATGAATGCAACCGCAAAGTGTTCAAGCAAAGCCAACACAGGAACAGATCCAAAGCCTAAGGTTACGTCTGCTCCGAGATAACTTGTGCATGCAAGCAGAAGCACTGAAGGTAGACATAGCACACGTTCTTATTAATTTGCCTTATCAGTGGGCACAATGTTGATTTTTCATTTGCTTGCCATGCCTTTGGGTGGTACACCCGTGCAATCACAAAGTTCATTTTTCTCTGTTTGATTAATTTCTTTCCTCTGTCAAAAAAAAAGAAAAGACATTGGCTACATTTTATCAAGAGAGTCCTTTTCCCTTCCAGCTGTACAAGTACTTTGATATTTGCATATTAATGTTTTTTCTTCAATCAGGGGGCATGGAGGAATAACACCCACCTGAATGAAATTAATCAGACGTGTTTCACCTTTGATATTAAAAATATTCGAGCTTCCACTTTTTATGTTTACAGGGCTGAAAACTGTAAGGATGGATGTGCATTCAGTGAGAGTCTATATGTGCAGAACCTAAAGTCTCCAAAAGTGAACCACTAAACCTCTCTATGGAGATGTTCTAAGTCAGAGAATCAATTAATGGATAAAAATGTGTTGTTTTCATGCTAAGAATAGCTAAAAGTTTTCATTTGGGTGAGATATACTAACGTGTGCTTGTGTGTGTGTGTGTGTGTTATTGCCACGATGGTGTGATCTGGGTGAGTAAACTCTTTTCATTAGCTTTATGAATGGCCTCTTTGTAGGAGGGCAACAGTGACTGTGTGCATGAAAGAAACGGAGACACAGACGCAGTGAGAGGAGACGCGCTGAACAAGGTCAGCGTTTTACCACATTTGATCTTGTAGCAAAAACAAAGATGTCCAGACTACAGCAGATGACAATGTTACTCCTCCACAGCTCAGGAGTATGAATTTAGGTATAAACACATGTAATTCCTAGTCTAAACAGTTGTAGATGGCAGCTCTTGGAACAACTTCAGAGAAATCAAATGTTTGAGTTCATATGGAAAGCTTTTGATTGCTTTAGTATCTTTTAGAGCTCTAGGATAAACACTAGATATAAAATAAAAAAAAACATGTTAACCCTTACTGGACTATAAAATGACCAGAAACTTTAGTGTAATATACTGTCTGTTCATCCAGATTACTGAATGGTCCATTTGCACACTGGAATATATTTCTATGCACTATTTTACTGTCCATTGCACTAGTGTAAATTATTATATATGTTGATAGTTTCTGCGTATAGTGTACATACAATTATTACACAATCCATCTGAATAGTATGTTCATAGTACACCTATATCATGCTGATAGTATTTAAAAATCATAGTTCTGCCTTATCTGTATATTTACTGTACATTTGTAACATCTTGTAGACCTTGTATATTCTGTACTTACTGCTCATTGCACTTCTGGTTAGATGCTAACTGCATTTCGTTGCCTTGTGCAATGACAGTAAAGTTGAATCTAATCTAATCTAATCTAATCTAATCTAATATGATTTTGTTCCTTCGATGTGTAATTCTAAACTGTTTAAAATCTTCATCTTTCATACTCTCAAGGTTTGATTTTTATAAAATCAGTGGCAATCTATTTCTAAATTGAGAGATTGTGTTTACTCATTAATTTGACCTTGCAATAATTCAAACCGGATGTTCAACAAATACTCGTGTTGAGCAGGACTTTTTAATTTCATCCTTTAAGAATGATTTGGACGGTCAAAATAGGAGCTGAAAAAAAGAGGGCTTGATGAGATGAGCAAAAAAGGTGGGCAGTCTTGAGGAAAATGAAGTTGTTACATTTGATTACAGTTTAAAAGGAGATTTTTTTGCATATATAACATTCACTGATAAATTGTAAAAAAAAAGGTGACCTAGAATAAAAATGAAGACAGTTAATAAGGTCCATTATCATGTTGACTGGACTTTCCATGTTGACAAAAAGGTCACTAACTAAGCACAGACGTGGTTTGCACACAGTGTCTAACCTCCTTCCAGCAGAACACACTGCACTTCAACTCCAGCTAGCCGCTCAAACACTCAGACTTCCTCTGAAACACACACACACACAAAGCAGAAAACACACGAAGTGAAATATGCAAGTATGCGGGCATGATCTGAGTGACTGCTAATTTCATGCTTGGATTTGCCGCTCGCCTGCGATGTTGGAGGCGTGTGTTTGCATGGTGATAGCGGCCCGGCTCGGTATCAGCTGGCTTCAGTGTAGAGCCATGCTGCCCCGTCTCACACCGCAGCCAAAGCAGGACGCTCTCCAGCGCTCTAATTACACCTGAGCTAATTCAATCTGACAGCACCGAGCCGCATGGAAATCAGCCTTCTTTCCCCCACCGTTCCAGCCTGCTACATTACAGTAGAGTTTTTACATCTGACCAAAGACTGATGAGCAGGAAGGGCATCCTACCAATTATTTTTGAAAGAAATAGTATGCAGAATGCACACAATGCACAATATGCAAAAAATAAAAATAAAAAGATCTGAGAATATGACTGAATTCATTTGACAGAATATGCAGCAGTATACAGAATACGGCAGAGAATATTATATCCCACAATGCAATGCGCTCAACTTGACCTTCCATTTCCAGTTTCATCAATAATTAAAAATAAAAACAATATCAACTTTGTGAACACTTTTTTGACTATTACTTGATTGGACGCCAAAACAGATCTACAAACAAAATAGAATAATACATTGAAGTTAGAATGAACCCAAAATTCAATATATGAAACAAATATGCCCCAATATTCCTGTGTTTGTCTTATATTTCTACACGAGCAAGCGAGCTGTTTTCCCTAATACCAGGATGACTGCAGATATGACACTGAATTTATACAACAGTTCAGTTAACAAGTTAATATTGCGAGTTACATTTTAGACACCATATTTTCTTTTATGTTTTTTTTTTATAAAATTTGAACAAATAAGTGATTTAAAGATCCATTCATTAAGACGGTCACTTGCTTTGTTCCTGAATGAATCTGCACTTTTGAGTGAATCAGTGATTCAATGATCCATTCTTGAATGTTGTTCTTGAATGAATCTGTGTTTTGGAACAAATCAATGATTCAATTATCTATTCATAGACAGTCATTTGCCTCATTCCCAAATGAATATTTGTTTTTGAATGAATCTATGATTCAATGATCCATTCATAAAAACAGTCATTGCTTCATTCCTGAATGAATTAGTTGTTCAGAATTGGTTGAAGAATTGGTTGAATAAATGATTCAATGACTCAGTCAACAAGGTGACTTGCTGCACATACTGGTGGTTTTAGTTTCAAATTTAAAAGCTTAATTTCATTTATTCAAATATTTTTTAAACATTAATATCATAGTATCATGTATGCAACTGTAAGTGCAGTGTAAATAAATTACAATTGCCATTTTTGTCAATATCACACACCCATTGTATGCATATTGCAAATACCATGTATCGCAAACATGTGCATAACATCCAGAAACTACCCTCCTACACTAACCTTCCTAATTTCATTTAGTTTTTAAAAACAATTTGCTTTACTATAAGGACAACACAACACAAAAACTAAGATGCATCATATAGACCATGCATGCTTAATTACATTCCCAAACAGAAATATCTTTCTCCGGTTTCTCTGTGTGAATGTCAGATTTGGATTCCTCCTTCTAAACATCGGCACAACATCAAACAAACAGCTGTAGCAGCCTGACACCGTATCACATGCCCGATCACCTCAGTGGCATAACATCTCAGTCGTTCTCCTGGGCTCTTCCCAGGGGTAGATGGGCCAGAGAGATCAGAGAGAACAGGAGAAAGGGACAAAGAAAGAGAGGGTTCAAAAAGGGTGTGGGCCAAGAAGTGTCTCAGGACCTAAATGAGAATATCTACTGCCCCTCCAGGCTAATGTTTAATTTCACATGAATAATTAACAACAGGTTCAAAAGCAATCAGTCGAGCAGTATCTTTTCAAATTGTACAACTTTGTACCTAAGGGTCCATATCTTACAGTATCTTAAAGGCCAATAATAGTAATTGAAAGTGTACGCATTGGAACCATAGACTGAATTAAAACATGGACGTAGTGTCCGTGACGTCACCCGTAGACTCCTGAAGAACATTTCTGAAGCTCAAAGTGTGCAGAGCGGACCGTCACCATCTTGGCAGGGCATAACCACGCGACTCTCCCGGACAATCGAAAATGGGCAAAAAATGCAGGAGCTGGTTGCTGAAGCCACGCCCACCTAGCACGACAGCGGCAATCCACCTGTCACTCAAGTGGCCACGACCTTAATTATGCCGAACTTTAAGGCTTAATTTAATTTAAACAGATGAGTTATAAAAAACAAATTCACCCCCCTCACAGTTGTCATGAAGAGCAAAATTAGCTATATAGACCAAATTCATTTTTTGCACCAGGCTGTAAACGTTTTTTTTTTTTGCTGTAAAATTGGGCATTTTAACATGGGGAGTCTATGGGACTAACTCCCTTTTGCAGCCAGCCTCAAGCGGCCAGCCGATGAATTACAGTTTTAGTCACTTCCATGTAGGCTTCATGAGAGAGAGAAGTAGGTTGCCGCTCGATTGGTAACTATAATGTACATAAGTGTACCTTTTAATAAAAGGTCCCGCCCCAGTGACAGCGTTCAGTAATTCAGTCAGTAGTTACTACGTTTCTGGACCTGTGAACATTGCAGGACCATTGCTGTCTATGGAGGGTCAAAGCTCTCAGATTCCATCAAAAAGTGTTTCTGAAGATGAACGAAGGTCTCACGGGTTTGGAACGACACGAGTGTAAGTAATTAAGGACTTCGGTAAAATAGTCCATGTGACATCAGCGTTGATTACATTCAGCAAGGGCGCGCATGCTGAACATGAACAACGCTGATTACGTTAATTACGTTCTGGGGTCCCCTCCAAAATGGCAGAAGACGGTAACTCAGGGAGAATATATATATTTGAGATCATATTGAGACTTTTGTCTGCAGCCTTTACAGATCTGAGCAGAAATGCTCAGGAGAAAATCTGAGAAGCAGCAGATCTGCACAGAAGTCTCCGTTAGTTCATTTAATCTAATTTCTGTCTGTAAGACAAATTTCTGACAAACCCCTGATATAAAGAGAAAGCACAACTAATAATTATGCTTTACAGTATTCCCGTATTCTGGGAGCGCTCTGCGCAATCACTAAGGTAATTAAAGAACTTAAAGGCTGTCATTTGATATCAACAGCTTTGCAGACTCAACCCTGAAAGCACTTTGAGTTATGAACTTTTAAGCGGAGTTCGCCAAAGATGCTCACACAAACTTCAGCTATCACCTATTAGTGCCCCGGATTTGTGCCATTAGCGATTTTCCGCTCCGCATTTAAAAGCGTTGCCATCACATTTGCTGCAGAGGTGCTGAAGTTAAAATTAGACCGTCAAGCTCTCTAATCCCAACAAACAGCGTTTACTGTGGCACCACAAGAAAACATATCTGGCTTTTCAAATAACTCATTTATTAAGCTTCGATTAGATTAGGTTTAGAGTAGACACTGATTGAAAAACTGCATCCAACAAGCAAACCGTTCTGAGCTCCTCTGCACTTCTGTTTATATATTTCTGTCTCTTCAACTTTAGTAAGTGAAATTTCAGCCACATGACATGACCTTGCTGTGAGGAACAGCTCCACACACGTCCAGACCAAGTAACATATGAACTTTTCCCAGTCACTGAGGGAAGATATTCTTCACTTCCACAACTAGCTAAACGAGAAGGTGCTCTGAGGCATTTATCAGTCCTTTCACTGAGCCAACAACACGATGGAAATATTCAACAAGAGTCCCTCTCCTAATAATACCACAGAATATTCTTTGATTTATGAAATAAAATAGTATAAGGATGAGCAGAGAGAGGAGAGAGGGTGGCCAATGACTGATATATTTGATATCACACTACTTATTTAAAGATAGTAAAAACATATGCATAACTAACTTAATTTATCTGTTTTAAATGTAGAACTTGATAAAAAAGAAACATTTATTTACATGACAGCTGCAATGAATTCATAGAAAAGCAAACGTTAAATTTCCGTCAAATAACTATGAAATGGTTATTTAAATACGTTTAAGCACACGTGTTTAAACTCGAGAGAAAGCAATGTAATTGTTGTGGGAAAAACACAAACAATTTTTTTCGATGTTTCTCTTCTCCGCCATGTTTAAAGTTTAATGGCCCGCCCAACTTATAAATTCGTTCATTAAAATGATCTCAGAGTTTTCCAGTTGTAAATACAACTTGAGAGGCCGAATATGTCCCATTTTTTGACTGGAAAACTCATTTTTATGATCATTTTGATGAACTGTTGCTCTGTGCGCTCATGTGCTGGTGTGTTCTGTGATGTCAAAATAAAAGTCCTCGTCCAACACATTGGCCAAACTGATCTCTCTCTCTCTCTCTCTCTCTTTGTGTTTCTCTCTCTCTCTCTCGATGTCAAGTATATATAAAAAATAAATAAATAAATAAAAGTGAAAATAAGTCGCATGCAATCTCAAAATAAAAAACTGTTTCCAACACATCATCCAACCTTTTTTTTCAATAATAATAATACAAAAAATTCCCAAATATCAGGATATTTATCAGTAATGTTTGAATAAAACAATCAAGTACTCTCTAAAATTAACATGGTCCGCTTCCAACACAATGGTGAAACACGTTTTTGCTGATGTCAATCATTTTAAAAACTCAAATATCAGCCAATTTATTTGCCCAGGAGATCAATCAACCACTATTTTTATGACAATAAATAAGAGTGAAAAAAGGGTGTAAAAAAGAGTGCAGAAACACTTTATGCATAAAACAGAGGGATTACAAAGCTAAATAAGCTGAAGCTAAAGAAATTAAATTGGTTGTTTAATGTTTAATTTACTATACGACACCCTTGTTGTCTGATTCCACTGCCGATTTGACATTGTTCAAGTGTAATCTTGATCTACAGTTTTGACTACTCTACTTGCTTATTAACGACATAGAAAACAGACACCCAAGGGCGTTACCAAGATGGCCGCCAAGTGCAATGACATGCCTTCTAAGCATAAGGACAAGCTCTTTAACAAATCTTCAGAGCAAACTCTCTAATTGAGCCGTCTTTTTGTTCCCATTGAAAACCAAGCACCAGTTTGTGCATCCGACAACAGTAATTGATTTAACATCATTGAACTCTAAAGGCTCAATGAAGGTGAGGAGAATAAAAGTGGCGTGTTCCCCTAGAGCCGCTGGACCTCACTGATAGGACATCTAGCACAGCAGGGGCATCAATGATTAAGGCTCGTCAAATAAACATCTCGCTTATCTTGTTTTTGCCATTGATTCTGTCGGCCTCTTTTAGAGCCACTGATCCCAGAAGCAGCCTACAGATGCACTTTAAGGACGGTCTTTTGTACATTTGTCTTATAGTGCTATTTGGTTTGGTTGTATTTTGTGTTGGTTTAGTGACACGCTGAGCCAATATATGTACAATTATACATTTTATACATATGTACCATTACACTCTTTGATCCAAAAAAAAATTAAACTGACTGTAATGACATTTATGGTGTCAGAAATGATTGTATTGTAATGTACTTTTTATTCATCAAATAATCCGGTAAACAACTATTTCCATAAAAATATGAAGCAGCAACACTGATAATATTAATAAATGTTTCTTGAGCAGTAAGTTGTCATATTAGACTGATTTCTGAAGGATCATGTGACACTGAAGACTGGAGTAATGATACTGAAAAGGAATCACAGGAATAAATAACATTTAACAGTATATTACAAAAGAAAATTTTTAATTTAATTTGAAAATATTACTGTTTTTACTGTACTTCTGATCAAATGAATAGTGAACATTAGAGACTCAAAAACAATTTTATGTTGCAAAAAACATAAAAAATCAGCCCCTATAATTTTGAAAGGTAGCATAATTTTAATATAATTATAGATTTTATATATATATATATATATATATATATATATATATATATATAT
This sequence comes from Carassius auratus, assembly GCF_003368295.1. NCBI lineage: Eukaryota > Metazoa > Chordata > Actinopteri > Cypriniformes > Cyprinidae > Carassius > Carassius auratus. Next base: position 4,265,562 of record NC_039261.1, read on the forward strand.
ATATATATATATTTATTTATTTTTTTATTTTTTTATTTTTTTGTGTGTGTGTGTGTGTGTGTGTACCTTTCAAATTACAAGTTGTGTGCTACAAATTACCACTAGGATTTTTTATGGTTTTAGTAAATGTAACTATTTATTGATATTTTATTGGTGTTTTGTCCTTCTGCATTTGCACCTTTTTTTACAGCAATAAACCACTCAAGACTGTGCATTACAATCATTTTACCACAGTTACATCTTACCTTTATTGTAATGCACAGCCTCTTGTGGCTTGTTGCTTTAGACTAGAATAAAGGCATTATAATGAGCGAGTTGTGAAACTGTTGTGTGTAACAAACAGTAGCTGCATTCCTAAACAGTTGGGACGTCTCCCAGCGTTCCTGGAGAAGGGTGAGACAGGCGCGTGGCGTTCCCCTCCTCCTCCTGCGGGCTAGTGAGCCACAGCACTTCATAGCTCATTAGTGCTGAACAGATGCTGGGGAGAAAGTTGGCACGCAATAAGCCCTCTCTTCATATTGCACTGATCTGTGAGAGATAGCTCGCGACTGAGGGATGCCTCACGCTGACAGTTGGCAGATGAAGTTAATCAAAATGGATTAAAAAAAGAATAAAGGAGAGGCAACAAATCTGACATCCTCGATAGGGTATAATAATGAAATAAATTATCATATTCTGACAGCACTAAGTTAGCGTCCCGACAACCACGAATAACAGCCTCCAAATAAATCATTGATGCATTGGGAACAATTAAAGCTAAAGAAAGACACATGGACAGTCCACTGCTGCAACAAAACGTCATTAGCAGTTACACCAAAAACACGGAAACAGAAACATAACATTCAGATGCATATACAGTGGTCATAAACAGATTTGAACACTTAAGCTGCACTAAAAACATGCCAATATCATTGAAATAGATATCATACTATCAATATCTGCACATAAATGATGCTAGAGGGAACTCTTCTTCCTTTTTTGCATTGTGTGTAAAAAATAATTTTTTTGGAGTATATATATCATATTTAATAACTGTATATTATATGCATTTAACATGATATATATATTTTAACTTTTGTAACTTTTTTTTTTCGAGATGAAGACTGACATTAAAGACAACACACTTAATTGAATGTACAGTTTGGCCATCATTAGACAAAAACATCCAAAGATAGCACACAAAATCAAGTATACGAGAGAGTTGTGTAATATATGCATCTATTCTGGGTAACACTGTGTATACAAACATTCACACACACCATAATTTCTAATTCTGTGAATAAGTAATTATAAAAAATAAAAAAAGTGCTCAGTACATCTACAGCCTCTTTTAGTACCTTTTTTTCTCTCAGAAAAAAAAAATACAGTCACAAAAGCTGTCACATTTTCAAAATCTACACATTTGCACCTTATTCATGCCTACAGCTGCAAATTAGTACTATAAATGTCCGTATTACTATCTAAAGTGTGCTTATGAGTCCCTAAGTGGTACGTTCCTAAATGTCCCTTTTGAAAGGTTACTGTCCCGCAGTGACTGCTGCTGTGCCTTCTTCTCAACAGTGTGAGGACCAACAGCAATTATTAGCTTTTTAAAATAGGACAGTAGGACAGTACACATGTCCTCAACATAACAATGAGTTACGTTTCAGTTTATGACAAAAACATCTGGTAGACCTCAATAGCAACTCGGACCATTCTTGCTGTCATTTACATGGCAGTCCCGCCTGGCACCCACCAACAATTCAGCCAAATTTACACAGCGATGGGTGTTGAGAGGTTGAGATGAACAGCTGGTAGCAGCCTGTGCTGGAGATGCTGAGCTGATAGCACTGACATCTACTCTCCCACCAAGACACCTCGGCCATCCAATCTCCCTTACCATCAACATCTTATTACAATAAAGCCCTAGACCCCAGCCGAGGGGGGAGGGACGCATGGGAAAGGAAAAAAAGATGACCTGAAATGCCCTTTTTATCTCTCCATAAGGAGAGAGACTGATCCTTCAATGGGGCTAAAATACTGGGAGAAGAGAAAATACATAATTTATCACCATATTATCGGAATATCCAGGCGGGCTAATAAAGAGACTGTTCCTTGTCTTATCATGTGAAGTGGAGGATGGGGGAGGGATTATCAGGCTGGAGCAGACTGCCGGCCTGGAATTCTAATGGTAATAATGGGGTCTCTGATGGTATATCTTCCCCAGCTTATCAAGCCCATTATCTGCCCTTATCGCCACAGTCATCGGGGCAAATTAATGGAGCTCTTTCAGTGCTCTCGCTTTATCTGCCTCGCAGAGGGCACACCAGAGAATGGAATAGGCAAAATATGAAAATCCAGGGTGAATCGCCAGGGTTCAGATAACAGGGCAAACTCTGTTCAATTGGGAACAAAATGTAAAAAGAGAAAGGAGCGTCTCTAGCCATAACAACCTCTTTGTCCTTTGCTATGAAGCAGGTGGCTGGTGAAGCTGAGCTCTTTACAGGTGCTCTAGCCCACAGTCATTTCAAGAAGTCTCCGCTGTGTGCTAATGTTTCAGATCACTCCAGAAATATGTGGGACACGTCTGCAGATTGAGATATCACTACAACCGCCTGCTGTATAATGCAGACCTTGAAAAGCAGAAAACAGACGTGATGAGAGCTGATATGCCCGGACTGCTAAGCAGACAGTTTCATCACTACAGAAACTCCAGCGCAATATGCCGAGACTGAAAATAAATAAGGTGCTCTGGAGAGCTGCCTTGTGCTACATTTCAGTAACACTTGAAATTTCTCGGTGTGGACCAAAGCACTTTCTCTGTATGATGCACCAACAGATACACTTGCAGATGTCTTTCAATGTATGCATTATTAAAAAAAAAAAAAAAAGTTTTACTATTTTCAATGGTTAAATGTTATTTGTATTATTTCTAGCTTATATATATATATATATATATATATATATATATATATATATATATATATATATATATATATATTTATATATATATATATATATATAATTAGCTAACTACAATTAATTATAATGGATGCACTGGATTAAAAGTGGCAAAACCCATAATGCACATGCTTCTACTTCATTCAAACAATGCAGCCGTTCATTCAAACACATCGAGAGTTTCCAAAGATCTCAATTCTGTTTTTATAGGCTATATGAAATAAAAGAAGAACAACAATTAATCACAATTCTGATAAAGGCATCAAACTATAAAAGATCAATGAGCCTTTGAAATTTCTGATCCACATCGGACTGATCGACAATCGATATCAAAAATTTAACTGAAACATCAACTTCAGCTGAACCTTTAGAAACTACGGAACTGCTATAAAACAACCTGCCCTGTCATCCCAAAGAATGCACGAGTTAAACCCGCGATGGTAAACTCACGTTTGAATTGCTTGGGGTTGCTCTGCTTCCTCCGGGACATTCCTGCTCCGCGCGCTGGACTCACTCGAGATTACAAAATGAAACCGCGATGCATCCAAACCCAGATAAACGCGCTGTCTGTAAGCCCCGGGTGCAGTCTGAGTCCAGTCAGGGGTCGCTGGTCTGGTCGTGGAGAGGGTTAAGTTGCACACTGACAGCGCAGAGGAGCGCGTCTTCAGCTTTTGTTGCAGGAGGTTTGAGCGCAGCGGTGCGCCGTAGAGCTGCAGCACTCACACACTGACTCACACTGTCCACACACATCCACTGCACTCTAGATTTCACCAGCTGTTTTCTCTGTCCCCTCGGGATGTCCAGCTCTGCTGAAATATATGTAACTTCCCAGATTAGTAGAAGTTGGCTTGTGCACGAATGCAGTCTTGCCCTCTTAATTACAACCAGTGTTTATTGTTTTATTTATCATAGTAGCAGGAAAAATTAAATACAGAACAACACAGTGTAAAAGTTTAAATGAAACGGATTTACATTTACTCAATAAAGAGGCTGTGTGCAAAATTGCATACTTCCATACTTAGTGTAAAGAGCATATGCATGGCTTGCGCAGTGGTCATCTGAGTCCACACTTGATGCAATGCCAAAGACTGCTGCCATAGACTCATCTGTGGGGTCCTGCAAAGCCTATTTGGTAAAGGACAGGAAAACTAGGATTTGTGCAACCCTATAACCTACAATAGGCTGCAATCTACTAAATGTGACCTTTCTAGTGTAAGAATGAACAGCAGCCATCATGTTTGTCATGTCCTTGTTTATCAGATTACAAAAGAAATAAAACTATTTTACATAAAATATTATTATTTTTTTAATTTCTGAGCTGATTTCTTGCTAGATTAAACATGCATGTTGCACTATACACACAAATAGGCTGTTTGCAGTGTTTACTGCACAGCATACAAACAGTGTTCAAGTATCCCATTCTAAATGCATCACTATTTGCACCTGATTTTGATGCATTCTGATTCAGAAAGGGGTAAAAAAAAATACCTCCGGAACTGTTAATGAATGTGACTTCAGTTAATTTATTTGATATTCTGCTTTTTTAAATATATTGTGCCCTACACTCTCCAAAATCCTCCAATAGTGAGTTTTCACAGCAGTGCCACAGAATAACCATTTTTGGTTCCACAAAGAACCATTCAGCCAACAGTTCTTAAAATAATCTTTAATATTACATACTGTATATCACTTTTGGTGGTACCATTTCAAAAGGTACAAATAAGTACCATTAAGATACTTATACCCTTTAGGTAAATTATATATACACTATACATGCACCCAAATGTGTACCTTTTGAAAGAGTACTCTCCCAGTGACAGCTTTTGTACCCTTTTTCTGAGAATTTATGTACTTTTATATTCCTGTTGTATTGTAAAACACTTTTGCTGCTTTTGAGGTGGGATACGGTTAAGGTTAGGGACAGGTTTGGTGGTAAGGTTAAGTTATATGTAACTACAGAAATTAACCACTGTTGTACTTCGATAATGTCAAAACATTTATGTACACAATAAGTGTGCATTGTATTGATTAATTTAAATGTAAGTACATAGTTAAAGACCATTCAATAAAAAAATGAATATATTTGAGTCCATCATTGCCAATAAGGATCCTTTATTTTTAAGAGTGTAAAGTGTTCTATATACACAAACACGCTGAATTCCTCCATAGCCAGAAGACACATTTCTTAAAAACCAAATGGCAGAAAAGTCTGTAAGTCTGTCACCAAAAACAGCCCCAGTCTTGTTTGTAATTTTATGCATTTTCAGACTATAGATGCGGAGATTTAGCAGGATGGGAATCATGTCTTCAATCTAAAGGATTTGCACCTCTCTTTTATGGGAGATATCAATAGAGAATTGAGTTCCATTGAGACGCGGGAGCGAGCGTGATAAGGGCGGGGGCGCGCCGGAGATGGATTAATTATGAGCGAGCATAGAAAGCAGGCTTATCATCACTTAGCACAGGAGACAGGCTCACACGATCACAGAGCACGGATAAGACGGGAACAATGCGATGCTACCTCACAACCCATCGCCTTACTTTTTTATAATTAAAAACTAACATGCAATTATGCCGTATCTTGCTCAACCGAGAGGGCGATGTAAATAACTGTGCTGTAAAATGATGGCAGGGAAAGACAGTCTATATAAAACACAGAGGACGCAGTGACCTCTGTGAAACAGAAGATACAGAACGGGTGAAAGTGCATCACAGCCTCTTCACTCCTAAAACTAAAGCTTCTTTAGTGCCTCTTTCAATAGGCTCCTGTCAAGAATCCTCAGTCACTCTATAGATTGATTTGTGTTGCTATACTGTTCTTTAGATGGTCGTTTTATTCTTCAGATCAAACCATTTCTGGATTATTTAGAGCACAAAAAAAGTGTCCTTTGTATAACTGAAAACTGTTCTCTTATGGTATCAGGCTTTAAAACACTTAAATAGGCTTAAACTTTTATTTTGAAAATACATTTGCATTGTGTTTAAAGAATATTTGTGTTCTTTTTGATTAATTTTAAGTGTAATTGTTATTCAATATTACATTTAATGTTAATACATTTTAAACATACTCAACTTCATCATTACAAATAAGTGATATATTTTAACACATAACTGTAAAAAATTACTGTGATTTTAACAGTAAAAAACTGTGAAAATGCTACAGTACAATCCTGTTAAATGGATAACGGTAATTTCCTGTAAAACCCAGAATTCTCTGCGTTGCATTTAAAATTTTGTTTAAATTTGATGTTTTTTCTTTAAAAATGTTCTTCTTATTTTTATGTTTATTAGGGTTTTATGTTACATATAATGTTGTTCAATTAATGTTTATTGCATATTTCAGTTTAATGAGTCTCACCATGATGGTGTTTAGTGCTTGTGTGAATGATACTGTGCACCTTCTGTGTATTTTATTATTTAAAAGATATATGTGATGGGCTTTGTTTCATCACGTGAGTTTCTCATCACCACCTGCTTTTACTGATTATCAGTCTATTACAAAAGTACAAAACAGATTTCAGTACTTCAATATGTGGGTATATTAACATTATATCAGTTAAATTATAGTATTAAACTGTAAATTTAAGGTAAAATGGTGTTACCATATTTTTTACGGTATAATACTGGCAACCACAGCTGCCGTTTTTTTACCATATATTTTACGGATTTTCGTTTTAATAGAAATGACATTAAAGAATATTCAGATTTCTTATAAATGCTTGCCATTCAACAGTTCACTTTAACCATATTTCAAAAGTATCATAAAGATGCGAGATCATAAAGAGGTCCCATAATAAATTGCAATTAACACACAATTAAGTGTCCAAAGACAATACGTCCATTCGCAATTATGTCCATATTTTAGTATGCCATTTCACAATTATGTATATATTAAAGTATGCTATTTCTCTAAGAAGTTCTCTTTTTAAGGATACTTAATTTTCACTTCTGGAATGTCTTGCTCTCAATAAACTTCAGCAAAACACTTCCTGTTTTGCATATTTCAGCGCCATGACAGTTCAGCTCCACCTTTATTTATCAAAAGCTATAACAGATTCATTATTAAGCAGTCCAATGAGACTTTAAAGCTGGAGGTGAGTCTCAAGCTGAAGCCCTCTATTTTCAACAGCAAGCCAGATCTGTTAACCTTCATTATATTCAGGGATTTATGAGCAGGTATAAACTTATACTTCCTTTCGGCATCGTCTACAAGAGTTGAAGTGCTTGAACTTGAACTCTACGATGCATTAATTATTCAAAATGGTATATTTGTAAGATTTTGAAAGTGTAGAAATAGAGGTGTTTGGTGCTTCACCGCTTTCACTATACATATAAGGAGAACATGAGGGTTAAAATGCAATAATTCATGACAGTTTGGATGTAACATCACGTCCTAAATGGTTAAAATGGCTCTTAGCTACCCAACAAACGAGTCTGAGATCTTTCTCCAGGAACTACAGAGGCAGGGACAGTTCTGGCTTCTGTCATACGGTTTTGCCGCGTTCATCTCCATGCTTTTTTTCCCATCTCTCTGAGAAGATTGACTCGAGCAGGCATAATTCATCCAGTTACTTTATCTGTCTTGTCTGAAGCCCTCAACTCCTTGCACCTGCCTTCCATCACCTTCACATTTCTGAAGACCATTAAAAGGATATCTGATAGAATTATAGTGTGAAATGGGGTAGGGTGAAGCCTGCGTAATGGGTTTTGCATATGTTTTCGCCTCTGGCGTGAGATATATTTGAAGTTCATTTTTAGTTCATTTGATAAAATAAATTGGCAAAACATCATCCCCGCCAACCTTTTACCCACCTGTGTGCTATCCATAAAGAGAAAAAATACATCTAAAATGGCCAAATCTGGCTAAAATAACTCAACTCCTGCAAGTGTGCTCTAACTCCCCCTAAAAAACAAAGGCGAAGATTATATTTACAGTAAGGCGAGCACATTTAGTTTGATGTATTTGTCTCTATTGCTCCAACATTGTCTGCGAGGGATATTTGGTAGACAATGTTATCCTTTCCTTCAAATTGAAGGCATATTATGTGAACATATGGGTCTTTGGTGATAAGCAGTGAATGGCAAAAGCTGCTTCCTTCTACCTCTGATGTTTACTTCTGTGGTCTTACCACATTTACTCAGTGCAGGGGGTGTAGGGAAACTGTAAAGGCTTGTTTCAATTAAACAGGAAACAGATGCGCCGGCAGAAGGTGGATGTTGGGAAACCGACGCGGAGAGGAAGAGGAAGAGGAAGCGCGACCGGTCCTGACAGGTGACGTCCAGTCAGGTGACGTCAAAGTTATCTTTAAAAACAAATGAAATTGTCATTACACGGTTCGTAGCGACGCGGATGTCGACGGGGCCTGCGAATCTCTCCCCTCCCCACGGGAGCGCCCGGTCCGCTTGTGTTTGCTGGATTAATAACTTCATTTAAAGGCTCCAGGCGAGAGGAAAGTTAACAGGGACAGTGGCTCAGGTTTTGCACACCCTCAACGAGCCATGAAAATTACTGCATGCCCCCTGAAAACGCCTGCTGATGGAAAGGGAAGGAGCAAGTCCTTGGGGCCCTAAATCAGTGGCTGTCACACATGTACATGCCACACACAAACACACACACACACACTGTGGTCCTATCGCACATCGCTGATTCATGAGGAGAAAAAATAAAAAGAGTTGGTTGTTGCAATCTTGGATACTAAAAACGCTGCATGCTCTGAATCATTTTTGAAGTGAATATTATGTTTTGGTAAAGAACGATCACGAATCACATCTCTTTAATATTTCAGCTGTTTCCCCTTGACAACAGAGAGATCCGAAGGAGATCAGATGAAGATCTCATTTTCACCAAATAAAAAAAAAAAAAAAGTCTCCAAAAGTCAAACATTCCTCATACAGTAAATATATATTTATATAATTTAATGGCAATTCAAGACTAAATGATCTGAGCTGTGCTAACAACGTGCATTTTATAGCATTTACACTAGAAGTTTGGGGTTGATAAGATTTATAAATGCTTTTGAAAGAAGTCTTTTATTGTCACCAAGGGTGCATTTATTTAATTTAAAATACGGCAAAAACAGTAATAATGTGAAATATTATTACAAATTCAAATAACTGTTTTCTATTGTGATGTCTTTTCAAATTTAATTTATTCCGGTGATCAAAGCTGAATTTTCTGGATAATTACTGCAGTCTTCAGTGTCACATGATCTTTAGAAATCATAATAATATGCTGAATTGTTGCTCAAGAAACATTCATTATTATTATTAATATTGAAAAAAAAAAGTTGTGCTGCTTCATAGTTTTGTGGAAAACCTTTTTTTTTCAGGATGATTTTATTAATAGTTATATATTAATCTTTTGTAACATTATAAATGTTTTTACTTTCAATTTCAATTAAACTGGGTTTATCTCTCATTCCAGATAAAGCAGATAAAGAGGGCATTTGAATTATGAAAGAACCACATTTGATCAATATATTTTTGAACCCTTCTGATCAGTCAGAGTCATCTCACGTCATAAAAGGTACGGAAGAACATTAATATACATTAGTATACACTTCTGAGCTTTAACATGTGTCTGTGTTGTGCAAATGCCGCATGCATCTCCTGGATGTATAAACGCACGGTCCTATTTCGACTGAAAGGCTCACACTAAATGAGATTTTACTGACTGACCACAGAGAGAGTGAAGCTTCGCGCTCGTCATTATTGAGACATCACTTTAACAGCCTTTTGATAATTGTTATATTTCACTAGCTGCTAATGAGAATTAATTAATTGTGCGAATGCTACTCCAGAAAAGCATTATTAACACTCTCTTCAGGTCAAATCCAGAGGGGTTTCTGTGTGTCTGTAAATGAGAGCTTAATTAATTTAGGCCCTGCCTTAAGAATTGATATGAATTGTTAACACTGTATGTGGCCTCATTAATATGCGTCCCTATGGGGGTGGACTGCTAATCATCACACATACTAACAACCTGACAGAGTGTGTGTGTGTGTGTATGTGTGTGTGTGTGTGTGTGTGTGTGTGTGTGTGCGGCCGGCCCCTGCACAGCCACGCTGACATTAGGTAATTAATCATTAAGAGAACAACAGTTGCACAGATAAATTCAGCCCCTGCCACGCCGCGCTGGAATATAGTCTAACACATCTTTAAACTCAGAGTCTATATAGTTAGACATTTAAACAGCACTTTTAATGTTTACATAATTAGTTTTACATATAGGGAAAATAATATAGTACAAAGAATTATCTTTAAAGTACCTAAATATATCTATTATAAATGCAAAAACATTCAAAAATGTAAAGTAAACTAAATATATGCATAAACAATTCAATTCAAGTTTATTTGTATAGCGCTTTTTACGATACAAATAATAATAAAAATGGTTAATGCATCAGCTAGCAATGAGCAATATCTTTGTTACCTTTGATAAAAATACAGCATGAAGATTAATAAAAGTCATTTTCATTGTTAGTTCATGTTAACTATAATGGTAATATTAACAAATGAATCCTTATCGTAAGGTTTTTCTAACTTTTATGTCAAATACTCTGCATGCAAATACAATTAAATGTATGCATTTGGTTAAATAAAATCTCAGATTGGTCTTACGTGATGTAATTCTCAGTATTATATACTGTGATTTGAATAGGGATGACATAAAAACCAAATATTGGGAATTTAAGGTTAAATAATTCTACTTCATAAATTATTAAATAACATCTCCAATGTTTATAATAAATAATGCATTAATAAAAGAGATGTGTGCACAACTTTTTTAAATTAAGAAAATAAGCCATGGTAAATAATCTTTTAACTTTAAGAAAAACTGTTTATTTCGATGATTTAGATTATTATAATAAACCAAATTACGAAAGTATATATTGTCAATTTTATCTTAATGCTGTCTTCAAGAAGGAAAAGACAGAGGACGCCTTGAACAAAACTGAAAAAGATTTCAAGCACTTGCATGTTTAAAACTGGTTTCCCATGCAGGCGGTTTACACTATAAATCTGTTCATCAAAAATAAAGCTCACTGATGCTTACATACATTGTTTCCTGACTTCCTCCATTTGTCATTGACATTTTCAGCTCAGATGAACTTTGGCCCATTATCGTTTCCAGTGAGACAGGTGCAGCTTAATGAACGCTCCCACTGTTTAATTAGCTCCCTGCGGGACAGCAGACAGGATTATCAAATGAACAACTCCATAATTACTATCCGTCAAACGCTCACTTCCTCTCTCTGAGAACATCCTCTCCAAGCGCTGCCACCGCAGTAGCATCCAGTGCATGGAAGCAGCGATGGGGGCAAGAAGAGTTGTCACGGGGGGGCGAAGAGGGTCCAGAGTCCTTCACAGAAGTGACCCGCTTCCTCATATAACACCCAGCACCTGATCATTAGGGGTATGAGAATGGCACGCCACCATTACCATCCCAATATGCAGAAGGCAACATGTCAATTAGCTGCTGAGAGCTTTGAACTGAAGGCAGAGCATCAGTGTAGCGCTGGTAATTAACTTAAACAGTAATTAGGCTTCTGTCAGAGATTGCCGTGTCATAACAAAAGATAAAGACAGCTGTTAGCGACGAGGAGACAAAAGAGTGTCATCTACATATACCAGGATCTCTAATAGAGTCATGAAACATCCATCATCGTGTTGCTTCATGGTCTGTATCATACAATGAATATCTTTATTTCCCGTTTGTTTTACTGCAATTTCAACTCTGATCATCAGACTCATTCTATTGCTCTCAAATAGCAGATTTTTAAACACTTGTTTCATTGCAGCAAAATATGAACTCGAAGGGCATTTATTTAAAAGAAAGAAAGATTGCGCAAGCACAATTTTTTCACATAAATAACTTTAAAATAAATTAATATTCTGTTCAAAATTAAAAAAATAGTTAATGTGATGAACTACACTTGGTTAAAAATAAAATACATTTTTATGAAAATATACTAATAATATTCTTAAGTGAAGACTGAATGTAATGTTTTTGGACACTTAACTGCATTATTTACAATTAACCTAAAAAATATATTTAGTTTAAATTTATATTAAATGCAATAAGTCTTTAGAGAGTTTTTTGACACACTTAAGTAGTCAAGTACATCTTTATATGTGATTTCATAATTCTTTTGTCCTTAAAATATGGGAAAACGTTTTAGTATACTAAAACATACTTTGTCATTTCTGAACATTTTATGTCACGTATCCCAATAATCACACATTTGTAATGATGAAGCTTTACAAAAAGTTGTGAAAAACTGAAGCGAGAGAGGAGAAAAGAAAAGAAAACAGCGATCAATCAGAGCTACGATCAATCAAAAGATTATTAAAACATTGCGTTAAAATGTACTTAGCAGTAAAACGTTTAATTTGACATTCTCACAAACAGCACTTTGTAAACATGCATGCAAATAAATTAAGGCTATTGTAAGTGTGGCTTTACCGTTTTTGTTGTTGTTGTTGTTGTTGTTGTTGTTGTAGTTGTTGTTGTTTTTTTTGTTTTGTTTTTTATCATTTAAACCCTGACAAATTATTTTCATGCTTGAGAAGTGTCCTTGTACTGTATTTCTTTAACGTGGATCCACTCTGTTAGATCTTTTGCTATAACTAATGCAGTTCAGTTCATTATCAAAACCTTTAACTTACTTCTAGCAATTTTGTTGCTAAATTTAGCAACTTTTCAGACTACACTATCAACATTTTATTTTTTATTTTATTTGGCAACTTTTAGCAACTTTTGAGAAGTGACTCAAATGATAAAAAGACAGATTTTTCTATCTAAATTAAACTAAATGTGGAAAACAAAGAGTCCTAGCAGGACACACATCACGTGTAATAAGTTCCCTGCTATTTTCAATTGTTGAGTTTATTAATAATAATCTAATAATTGTTCATTTATGATACACCTTGTTAGTAGATTGTACCTGTGAGTGTTAATCAGTTAGTGCACTTAGAAAAATATCTATTTTTCTATTTTTTTTTTTAGATTAACATATATAACATATATGTTTTGCTGAGATTCGATGTAGTGACACAATATTGTGCTGTGATAACGTAATGACCTCCTTGCACAATGACATCATAACGCCATTATCAGCTCTAAGCAACTCATCACCCTTCCTTTAGCAACTTCCCCTGAAAACCTTGGGAGGAACAAAGCTCAGTTGGGAGGGCAATGAAATTCATTCATTTGTATGTTTTTATTTTTGGGTCACTGTATAAATACTTAACTGAACATTACTCAATCTTGTGTGTATGTGTGTGTGTGCTCTTGTTTTTGTGACATATCAGGACACAACTTTGTACAATGGCAAGGTGCAAACATATAGCTATCCAGAGTGTGCAACATAGCAATAGTCAAAAACAAAACAAAAATAAAATAAAAAAAACTTATGGAAATAAATCAAAGTTATTTACAATATACAAACAAATGTATGTTTGGTTATGCAAATGTCCAGGCCCAAAAATACAGGTGTAATTCAATCTCTCTATACAACCCTTTTCTCTTTTCCTCCACCTGGATTTGCGCATCTTCTCAGTTAACAATGGCTCTGTGTAAGTGAAATCACGCACCTGATGGAATTTACCGTGATCGGAGAAGCCCTACTATATAAGGATGGTATATTTTTGCCGGCATTTAGTTTGTATGTGTATCGGTGGAAAATGTTTTTAGTGTGCACATGCCCATGCTCAATCCCTTCACAATAAAAGTCCTAGGTCACAGTCAGTCACAGTCACCCTTTCACACTGCACGTCGGACCCGGCATATTGCCGGAACATTGCCGGGTCGCCTTCTGTGTGAAACAAAACACGTCCCGGGATTGATTCCGGCATTGAACCCGGGTCGGGGACCTAGTAACATTGCCGGGTTCAACCCGGGACGAGCGCTGTGTGAACAAAAGCCAGATCTAATGCCGTGTCGAAGTGATGACGCGCGTTATCGCGCAACTCTTTTACCGGCTGTTTTGAAGGATGATCAACGTTCGCGACTAAAACATATGTGCAAACTTTAATGAAGCAGAGATCAGTTAGTTCCTCACTTTCCACGCTGACGCAGAGATCGTTCGCCAGCTTCAGTGAAAGTATAACGTGCCTTTTCGACTCGTACATTACACGTCACGCACTGATGTCACGTGTCGTTACGGGATCTTTACGGGTTGTGTGTGAAAGCACGCACATATACCGGGTCATCACTGGCAGTGACCCGGGAACAATTGCCGGAACACTTTACCCGTGTATTTGCCGGAATGGCAGTGTGAAAGGGGCTTATGACACCGGTATTACAAGGAGATGGTGACTTATGAGGACATAACCCATGTTCCCATTTTTCAAAATGCTTATAAGCCGTACAGAATGAGTTTTTTGGGGAAAGTAAAAATGCACAAAGTTTCCTGTGAGGTGTAGGATTGGTGCAGGGTCATATAATATACAGTTTGTATAGTATAAATACCAGTACGACTATGAGATGTCCCCACTTTTCACAAAAACAAACGTGTGTGTGTGTGTGTATTTATATATTTCTTTTTTTTTTTTTTTTTGCAATGACAGCATTGCAACGAGACATGAAGAGACTTTAAGAAAGAAAAAAACAACACATTGAATGTGTCCTCTTAATTTTAACACTCGCTCCTCCCCAGATCAGTTTGTTCGTTGGTTTTGTAATTAAAAGGCCTCGAGGTATAAGAAAGCATGTGGCTCATTGTGGTTTTGCCCTTTTTCAGTATGGCTGTGTCTTGTAGGAGATAAACGCTGAGAGGGAAAATATGAGAGTAGCTAATCTTCAAATCCGTGGCATGCGGCGAGGTGACTGTGATAGAGGGAAGGGCTGCCGTCGATCGGGGAGCTGATGAAATGGAGGGGAAGCAGATGGGGGAATCTCACAGTGTGAGGTGAAGAGAGGCCGCTCTTTCAAATCAGCAGCAAAGAGAAACATGAGCAGACACAGAAAAACATGCAGAACACTTCATCAGCAGCTGCTCATAACCCAAACACCACTGGACCATCAGTCTCTCCATCTGCAGCTCATGGACAGCATCTGTCACAGGCTGTTAACAACAACAGTTCACAAGAATCCACTTGCTATGGAGGTCTGATGGCATTGCATTGGAATGGATGATAATTCTGTAAGGCTTCAATATTATATGAGAATTGAAAAATACAAAACTTACAATAACATACCCACCTCAAAAGGACAATTTGTACAAAATCAGAGCTCGAACATCAGACATGTTTGGCTTCACACTTTGTATGCTTTGAAACAATGCAACCCTCAGGAACGTCTTGTTCCACAAACATTCATTGTAAGTTCAAATGCAATTAATTGAAATTTTTTTTTTTTTCTGGCTGGTTATTCGTTTTGTTCAATGCTATCTCACTTTTTAGTAAATTGGTACTAGTAATCAAGAGCTGTCTATAAATCTTAACCTGTTTGAACGCAGAAATATTTCACAGAAAATTTAGCTTTTCGGTTTATTTGGTCCTTGTAAAAGTGTAGAAATTAAATCAAATAATTTTTTTTGCCCATGCAAAAGCCACTGCCATGATGCTAGAGTGTTGGGTAAAAACATTGTTAAAAACCACTGAAATAAAGTCCCAAAGTATGGTTTTGAAGATCTGCTACACTGTTACACCAGATCAAGTACCGAGGTATATGAAATACATATAACACTGCACATATTACATATATAAAATAACCCCATATATAACATAAATCATCTCTTAACAGATCTATACAGGTGGAGCTGGGGAAGGTGGAGGTTTTCTGAAGTGTGCTGCAATGTGCTACAGCAAGCGGTAGATGAGTATTTCAGCTTATTGGCTGCTGATGTGAGAAGAAACCAATCAGCTGCACCATGTGATGATTGCAGACTGCATTAGCATCTGGCCTGCCCCATCTAGTTTCATGACAGAATTTTTTATTAATTCAATATTACAGGTTTTAATATTATAGTAACTTTTTAATGGCATGTTAGCTAACACATTCATCTCCTTTGATCGTGTTAGTTCATCGAAATCATCTGCTGAAGTTTATTGCAGATGTAGATATTTACATATATTTGTATAACTACGGCTGCAGACACACAGTCAGCCTGCTTTGAATGTTCACAGATCGGCTTTGGCCATTCCAGTATGGTGGACAGCTTACATATAGTTGTAACGTTCGGCCCTATGAGTCGATTTAGAAAGATGAGACGGACAACAATGTTAAAAGTGAAAATCAAATATGTATTTACAATATCCTCAGGAGGTGTAAAACAACACCATAGAAATCCTAGGCTGTTAAAAGCCTTTCAGATCCATACCATTAAAAGTGAATGTGAGAAGTGTCCACTGGTATTTATACAATACTAAAAGACTGGTTATCCAATAAAGTGAGATTCTGAAATGGTAAATCCTCAATCCAGCCTTTGGCTTTAATGTATATTGAGCAGGTTAAAACACAGTGTCACATACTAGCCCATTCAACAGACACTAACAAGTCACCTATATAAATCATTGGGGAGTATTTAAATTGCTGGCCATGTGTGTTGCTAGAGTTTATTTTTTTATTTTTATAAATGTTGCTATGTGGTTGCTTGGATGTTACTGGGTTATTTATAATCAACATGGCTGCCAAAAAGCAGACCTCTTTAAATGGAAGTCAATGAAGACAGTCAATAAACTGCTTTTGTGTTGTAACAGTTCACTATATAATTCATTACATTCATAAAATAAACTATACCTTGCTTTTAATCTTTCACATGTAAGCCATGACACAATATTCTAGTAAAACTTTGTTAGGGTTTCCTTTGCTATTCTGCTTTTATTAGATTATGATTAATTTACTTTAAAGGACAGGTCACCCAAAAATAAAAATTCTGTCATCATTTACTTATTCTCATGTCGTTCCAAACCTGCATGAGTTTCATTGTTCTGTTGAACACAGGAGATATTTTAAAGATCGCTGGGAACCATATAGTCACTGACTTCCATAAAACATCATGAGGTTAAATAAATAATGACTTTATATAAATAATGAAATAATGATTTTGGGGTGAGTAGTCCTTTAAAGGGGTCATCAAATGCAAAATTCACTTTTAAATGTATATTGAACATAAATGTGTGTTGGCCGTGTTTGTACGCATACACCCTATAATGCTAAAAAATCCACCAATGTTTTTTTTTTTTCTTCAACCATAGATATTATATCCCATTTCTTAAATCAAGCCTTTTTCAGTTTCTTGGCAGTGTGATGTCACACAAACCCAGGCCACTCCCACAACCTTTGATTGACACTAGGGTCTTACCTTAGACCCGCTCCGAGTGACTGTCATCAGTCCAACATTGTTTCGCCACTGGAGCAGGAGTAGATCGAGGTGTTCTGTTGTTGGATGTAATAATGACATAGCAGTCGTCATTTACTCCCGACATCTGAGTCGCTGTAGACGCAGTGGATTAGCTTTGTTTTTTGTGCCCCGATACATAAATGAGTCTGTTTGCTCAAATAATTTGTGATCCAGCTTCACCTCCGGAAAAGTGAGTAAAAGGTTATTTTATGAATCTTTGCAAATCACCTTTTCACCAAGTTCTGCAGCTAAAGTAAACAGTTTCATTAGAATGGCTCAGAGGGGCGGGGTCAGCAGAGCTCATTAGCATTTAAAGTGACGTGCAATAAAAGGGCTAGCTGTTAACAGAGCTGTTTTTGAGAGGGATAAAAGGGGTGTTGTTACACTACCGTTGAGAAATTTTAACCAAAGTATTTTATAGACTTTTCATTAAGATCCTAAATAATCATATCAACTTGCGGAAAATGGGCATCCAATGACCCCTTTAAGTCAATAAGATTTTTTGCCAATTTTAATATCAATAAAGTCACACTAGCAAATTTCATGGCAAAAAATGTTCATTGTCTATAGTCAATAGTGTTGTGATGAATAAAGTGTAGCTCATACAGAAATACTTTCAAACCAGCTTTCTGTTGGTCAACATGGAGAATTCACATGATCCACTTGAACCTGGAGTGAAATCTGTGTTTGCACCTCTTCTCAGCAAACCACATCATCCAAGATATCATTCACATACATGGCATAAATGTCAATGACAAATTAGGCAATCAAGTTCAAAGCTTAACATTAGTGCAAATCACTAATTCCAGTTTGACCAGTATAGTGGTGTTTGCTCTAATAAGCCCAAATAATAAGACAGGAAACTCTTTAAAATGCAAACTCCTTGATACTGATGAAGTCTTGGCTAAAGAATGACATCAGACTAAACAAAGGTTCATTAATGGCAGGCTTGCGATGCGCTTCCTCCTTATCAAGTTAAGCCTGGCAAGAGGACTGATAAGAGACTAATGCAAATTCACTGATAAGAACTGAGTGCAAATATTTATGATGTACCTTCAGAACGACGCGTACGTGAACCAAAAACAAGAGCTTCCTTTGTGTGGTCTTGAGAGGCGAGCAGAAGAGAAGTTTAGTGGATGCTCTTTCCCTGCAGCCACTTTGTGTTTTGTGTGTGCATGCTTTCTGTGTCCTAAGCCGCTCATTTAAGGAGGGTAATTAGTTACTGTAATTACAGTGATGTCATTGGCTTAATTGTTTTTGAAAGTGACTGTATGCCTGTAAGAAAAGATTGCTGGGCCCTTTACAGGATTTGAGTTGGAAAACGTTCACTTCAACACCAAAGTCGTGTTTTTGTGGGATCGACTAAACAAGCTTTCTCTTAAGGAGAGATATGCATGAGAGAATCGGTTCATTTAGACTTATTAGCAAGCGTAATGTGTGTTCTTGGATTAGAAACATAAAATAGACCAAGGTTTGAAGGAATTAAGTGTTTTGAGCATTAAAAGTCTGCCGAGGCGAGAGCGAGTCAGTGGCTCACTGCTCCAGCGCTACAACAGACAACATAACATCATTTAACCTTTACAACGCTCGTATTGATTTGTTTTGTGTTTATCAGGCCTGCAATCAGAGCTCGCAGCTGGCTCTGATGGTGGGTGATTGGGTTAATTGAACGGTTGCGAGAAGACAAAGAGATCCACCGTCTTAGGGTTGCCAAGTCTGGGGTTTTACTACAGAATTGGGATACTTTTACCCAACTTGTTTTTGAAGTGTGCAGGTTCAAGTGATCTCTCTGAAACGCAAAAGGGGAAACTACTTAAAAAAACATGATTGGGCTAGTTTTGATTAGCAAGTAGGCTGGTTTTGTTTCAAAGACCCTGACCATCTTAGCCTAGCCTCTGAGAGAAGGTGAAGAAAGTTAGCAGTAGCGGTTAGCAAAGTACATCCATTGTAACAAAGCATGACGGTTTGGTCGCTTATCCAACATTTTATTTATTCCATACGATTTAACCAAAGTGGTTACAATATAGCAAAAGTGATTCAAACAAAACCCTACATCTGTTTTCCCTCTCCAGGAAACTTCCTCCAGGACAAAATTGGGAAGGTGCGTTTTAATTAAATCCCTTTTGCAAATAACGACTGACCATTATAAATCATTTGGTATCACATGTTTTACTATTTTACTCTTCTCTCTGTGGTGAGCGGAGTGAAAGGCCTTTTCAGGTCTAGATAAGTGTTAATAAATTACCCATGTTTCCCCGTTAATGGCTGTCAGCCTGCCTCGGAGAGATATCATTGTGTGTCATGAATATTTTGATGTTGTGATTAGATCAAAAACGCGGTGAATTCCTAAACAGCTCGACGCGGCGCCGCTGATCAGAAATGGCTATTTCACCCAAACAGATTATAGTGCTTGCATATCTGCAGATAGGGAATAATTAAATGACACCAGGCCTGTATTCCGCTGTAATAGCCGTGCTACTTTAGCCTATCCCTGTGATCTGGAGACTGCAGGAATACGCACGTGTTTCTGAGACTCAATGCACCTTGGCAGCTGAGATAATGACTATTCTGATGCATAAGCAATTTGTATTTACTGGAGGAGGGGAGAAAGAGGAAAAAACACAATTCTCATCCCTGTGAGACATTGATTAGATACTTGCAGCCATTTGTGTATGGTTTCGTTGCCTGTCCTCATTATTTGTGGAAGATTATCATCGCGCAGCATGCGTGCACACCACTTGATGTTTTAATTGACAGGCACGACAAAGAAAGAAGTGAGCCGGGGATCTGAATAGCACTGCGAGACTATTTTTGTGCATTTATTCTGAAATATCACATTTGCACCATACTATGCTCACTATTTCAGGTTGCCAAATAGAGAAAGATAACATAAGATCTTTTTTGTGTCTCTAAATAGCAATAAAATAAAGTTAAAATCAAACTGAAACTTTTGATGTAGTGTCATGGGCTTTTTTTCCAGAGAAAAACACCTCAGTAATCTTATATGTCTCTTCTAAAGTTTTGAAAGAGATCTCAACAATTTGCCAAGATGCTAAATCCTGTAATCAAAAGTCTAAATGGCATAAAGATATCAATATGAACTCTGTGCAAACCACATTTATTTTTGTAGCTCAGTTTAACAATTGCTTTATCTGCAACTGTGGCATTGAACCAATTTTACATAAGGCTTTTATGGCTCATATATGAGATAACTGAGCCAACGTGGAATTTGGTGAAGTTGCTGGAATCTATACAACCAAAAAGTAAGATGAAATTTGAATAGTTTGTAATGTGAATCATTGAGATGTTTATAACAGACTACTTACATAAAATGCATGATTATCAGTTGCCAATTTATATCTCCCAATAATATGTCTTGATATTTAAATACTAAATTCCTTAAAGGCCTTCAAAATGTGCATATAATGACATCTCCAATAATTTTCCTAAACTTTGAGAGTACTACAACCTCAGAGCAGTCAAATCACAAATTAGATTTCTTCAGTATCTCAGTCGTTTGTCCTAATCAGCAATGAGGTGAAATACACTGATATTTTTGCTTGGGCTATATCTCCCGCCTCCCACAGTCTCAAGAAGTTGTAGAAGAAACATCTGAGACGAAGATGCTTAAAAACATCTGAGCAATAAAAAATTAAATCCTCTGGGTTAATGCGAACACGCAAACTTTAAGAGATTAAGAAGTGTCTTGTATATGATTCAACTTTCTAAAGAAACTTATTTTTAATCGTTAATTACTTTGCCCATATGCCACTCATATGCATTCACTTTAATCCATATGGTATGTGCTTTATAAACAAATATGGGAGTTATTCTGTACGATCTACGATGGGCTGATCCACTCTGAGCAACAGAAGACAACAACAGCAAACTTCTAATTGTGCATGTGTGGAAAGAAACCAGTAATCTGTGCAGATGGCTGTCACAATTGATGAATACCTCAAAAGAGACGCGCCAGTCGAGATTGGCACTACAGTATGAGACCACAATGCGGTGCCCCGCTCACTTTGTATGCTATTTCCCGCTGAAAATGAGGAAGGAGAAGTTGGAAAACATCTGGAAAAGCAAATCCCAAATGGCATCGTACGAGATTCTGCACTTGTCAGTCATCAGCCGTGATGGCGCTCTCTGGGTTGACAAGCTTTCATCAGAGAGGACGCTGTTTATCGCTTCAGCAAACTGACGCGTGGCAGCTGTGTACTGACTGCTCAAGGCACTCTGGGCCATTCGTGCCGGGGACACTGAGCTGTTACTTTGCACAAATGGAGTTAATTTAAGGATATGGGGGCTAATTTAATTAGCACTGTTTGCTGAGGCAAGCATCGTAGCTTCTATTGCTCATAGTTAGCATAGCATTAGCATCTCGCGCTGTTTACGAACAGATACCTCAAATCAAGTAACTTAGTTTGGAGCTTTTCTAAGATGTCAAACACACGGCTTTGTATGAAGGGCAATAAAACAGGCAGGAAAATCCCAAAACATCAACTTTTACGTGAGAACAGGTTCTGGTTTCTGGTTGCTTCAAGTTATTTTACCTGTACTAAAACAACCCAGTCTTGTAATAGTTTTATTTTAGGTAACATTTTATTAAATAGTTTTCTCATTTAGTGCGGCTAATGAATCGGAAATTTCACACATTCAAAGAAAATACTGTAATAATAAATACTGTAAATATCTTACTTTCGTGTTTCAAAATAAGTTGGATAAAACACTCACTGCAATGCCCTGGCAGCGATCCAACCGTGTCACGGGTTTACATTATAAAACGTTGTAGGAACATTGTTTTGAAATTGTTTCTAAAACGCTGAAATCGTCGCGATTATTTTCTATTTAAAGGTAACAAAAATGTTTCCACTAACTTCCTTTTACCCAAAATATAACGTCATCTGAATGTTTATGTTTTAATATTCCAAGAAAAATTCTCAGTTTTCTTGTCATGATTATAACGTTATTCAAGTACAAATAATATCATAACACTTTGAGAATGTTGTTCTCTCAACATCCTGTGAACGTAGGCTATATCAAGTATTAATAAAATTATTAGGCAAACATTAACAACATTTTGTCTTAACTGTTTAAAAACGTTAATGAAAGCTGTAAGGCCGTTCCCTGTTAGCTGGGGGAATAAAAAGCATATAGCATTGATGAAGTAATGATCTGAAGTTTTCTTCAGGAAATGTGAAAAATGAAGTAGGCTATTATTGCAAGTGTTATGTGTAGAGAAGAACAGCTTGTTACTCTTGTCAAGTGTAGACTTGTAATGTGTGATACCGATAATTCTCTGCGAGTATCTTGAGCTGTAAATTCAGACAGATGGTTCACACAGAGTTCAGGGTCACTTGCTGATGTTTAATGTATCTTTCTCTTCTTCTAAGTCGTTCGTTCCCTTCCTCCCTCTCTATTTCTGCTTACCGTCTTATTGTATGGCAGCAGGGTTACTATTTTTAACCTTCCTCTAAAGACCCTTCATCTGAGCACTGAGATATGACTGGGGTGACATTTTATGGAGTCAACAGTCCCTTATCGAGGGCTGTGTCTTAAGCTTTTCTCTCCTGGGTTTACTAGCACTGAACCGCTCTGATCGCACCGCTGATCTTAACACAGGAAGACACTGATATGTAGAGTTTTGAGCCACTTACTCACATCCAACTTTCGGGTGACACATGCTCGTTTTGCAAAAAGAAAAGTGTTGGAAATAATGAGGGATTATGACCATGCAACTCTATGGGAACATTTAATGTCATTTTTTTGCAAATGGTATCAACTGGAGCCTTCTCCTAAAAGTGCTTCTGTGAATCTTCTCTTATTAATGTCAGTTAATTCTAGTAATAATTTATATGTAGTATTATCTATAAATATTAAATGCCCAAATACTGAGCTGTAAGGTATTATTACAATATAAATATTACTATTATTTCGAACTCTAAAAGTTTTATCTCTACTAAAAGGGCAGGTTTTTGTTCACTTCGGTGACATTCGAAGGTATATGTCTTGTAAATGAATGCATTCTGATGTTTGTTCATTTGTGAATGGACCAGCTTGCTGATGTTTTGATTCTTGACCGATTTAGTGATATGCAAAATGTCTTTCAAAGAAGATCTTGGTGGTATTTTGGAACAAGCCTGCTGGATGTGTTTGAAAAGCATTTCTAGCATTTATCGAGTAACACTGAAAAGGTCCTTGTTGATTTGAAAGTGATATGTGAAAATATCATGTCTCCTTTGGAAAGCTGTCAAGGTGTCTCTAAGATTGTGTTTATCAGACGTGTCTTTGCTTTCAGTAAAGAAACTGGTTGGATGTTGGAGGAACATTTTTAGACAATAATGAAGAGATGTCAACAATCAGTGGAGGGATGCTCTTCACTACAGCAGAGGGAAGAAACGGACAACACAGCAAGGCTGACATCTAGTGAGCAAAAGAAACACAAGCCTAAAATTTAGAGAGAGGACTGGACAAAAGAAGGCCTTGTCTTGACTTTGGCATATTTTGGCACACCTAATAGCAAAAACTTGATACTCCCTCAAAATTTAAAAATAGTATGTTCCTGAAACAGGACATACTAGATCATTTTATTTAACATCTGGCAGATATTTTATAGAAAGTCCCTTCTTTTCTGTTAAAACATATACTGATCTTATTTTTTGAGTCTAATAGTACAGCTAACATTCAAATTAATTGTTTGAATATCATCATCTGTTATATTTTTAACAGAAACCCCAAAGTAACATGATGGGGGAGAAAATGAGAAGGGAGTGAAAAGTGTATTTTAATGACTTTGTGTTCATTTATGAAACATTATGCTCTCTGACAAAAAGCTTTGTGAGAAGCAAAACTGGTTATTGTAAAATTAGGTCGGAGGCTAAACTAGCGAAAGCAAAGTTTCTAGTGGGAACACAGCAACACAAATGTAATTTTGCCTCACATCAAATTTGTCATATATATATATATATCTCAAAGTAATTCAATTACATTTATTTGAAATACAAAATGCTATTTTGTATTTTCAAAATACATAGTAATACTTTTTGCCAGTGAAACTCTTTATTTGACTGCTGATTGCCTGTATCAGCAAGTATACAAAAATACTAAAAACAAACAAAAAAAATGACTAAGATAAAAAGTATTTAAATACAAAATACATTTGACTTTTTCCGAAGGTATTTAAAATACAAAATACAAAATAGTATTTCAAATACTGCCCATCCCTGCAGGAAATCAGCAGTGTGATAAGGAAGCTGATACCTTTTGATAACAATTTACGTACATGTTATTACAAATTCCTGCAAGGGGAATTGCTGCTGTTACTCTTACAGGACAATCACATCCTTATGTAGGCTACTGACCAAACATTTAATTCAAATAATCACTTAATCTTTCATTTTTGGCCACCTTTCTACTATATGATGACACAGCCTTTATAATTTCTTCAACAAAAAAAGCACGTTGACATCAACCCCTACACAAATATAACATGGTTTCATCATAGTAAAACTGCTTAATTTCCTATGCATGATTTCTGAATGCTTTAGAAAATAAATTAGAGTCATAATAAAAAGATATAGACAATGTCGAGAGCTACAATTGTCATTTGTAAATAATACAATTTATCCATTTATTTATTTATTTTATTTACATTTTATCAAAATTCTATTTTCACCCCTATAATAGGCACTTTTTGTTCTTGTGGTTGTTGTTGTTGTTGTTTTCATCATATTTGAGGAAGGGGGGCACAACAATACAATCCTGCTTAGGGCATGCATTTGGCCTGGGTCACTATGAACATTATACACAGTGTACTTGAAAAGCAATTGATTTATGGAGCTAGAAAATTAAATGATGCAAAAAAAAAAAAAAGATATATACTCCAACAGCTTTTGGACACAGAGAACATAAAATCTGAAACCATCTGTTTGCTTCCTAACGGATTTAACCCCGTGGTTGGACACAACATCTGTCACCCAGCGAGGGGCACGTGGGCCGTTTGAATAGAGACAGATGTTGGTTTTTCAAGCCCTGATGTCTGAGCTCATCAATCCTGGGGCGTCTGAATGCAGTGACCCCTCTGACTGTAATGACAGTGAGACCCCACGGTCACAGCCTGTGTTCAACAGAACCAGTGTATGTCTCTGTTATAATACACAGTCCTGGCTCCTCTGAGAAATGTAGAAAGATAATTATAAAAAATATTTTATGTTAATAGGCCGTTATTAAAAAGTTTAAATGTGAACACAACAGGAATGCATAACATTTTTAATTATAATCATAACGTGTTTACAGCAAGCATGTTTCATACAAGAGGGCAGACAAATAAAAACTACTGAATTTGTATATTCAAAGCTCGTTTGCCTTTGATAAAATATTAAGAGTGACAATTCAGTCAATGTGTATTGACTCCCTTATGTATAGAGTGATTATAATACTATGATACTTTTATAAATAATATGAACAAATCTATAACATTAACAATTACATTTAGTTATTTTGCAGATGCTTTTATCCAAAGCGACTTACAGGGGGAAACATATAGCAATTCTTCTTAAAGAGGCAAACAGACACGGGAAGTGCTTGTGATACCAAGTTTTTGACATTGTTCAAGTAAGTACTAGCTAGAAAAAGGAATAAATATATAAATAAATAAATAAATATATTTATGATGAAGCCAAGTAGTTTCAAAAGAGATTAGTTTTTATATGTCGCTTGAAAATAGTCAGAGATTCATCATTCCAGATAGGGGTGGGAAGATCATTCCACCAGCCAGGAATGGTGAAGGAGAATGTTCTGGAAAGTGATTTTGAGCCTCTCTGTGATGGTCCCAAGAGGCGTCACTCACTAGCAGATCTCAGACTTCTGAAAGGGATGTAGATTCGTAATAGTGAGTGGAAGTAGGTGGGTGCTGAGACTGTGGTTGTTCTATATGCAAGCATCAATGTCTTGAACTTGATGCGAGCTGCAACCGGTAGCCAGTGTAAAGAGATAAAGAGAGGTGTAACATGGGCTCTTTTGGGTTCGTTGAAGACCAGTCGTGCCGCTGCATACTGAATCATTTGTAAAGGTCTGATTGTGCTTGATGGAAGTCCAGCCTGAAGGGCATTGCAGTAGTCCAGCTTAGAAATGACAAGGGCCTGGACAAGAAGTTGTGCAGCATGCTCTGTTAGGAAGGCTTTGTGATGTTATACAATAATATCAGTCAAAAGTTTGAAATAATTACGTTTTTTATTGTTTTTGATAGAACTCACTTCTGCTCAAGGCTGCATTTATTAAATCTAAAATACAGTTAAAATATTGTGAAATATTATTATAATTTAAAATAACTGTTTTCTATTTGAATATATAATTTAAAATGTAATTTATTCCTGTGATCAAAGCTGAATTTTCAGCTTCATTACTCCAGTCTAATGTCATGTTATCCTTCAGAAATCATTCTGATATGCCTTTCTAATATCTCGTAACATTCAAACGTTTGGGCTAATAAAGTGTTTTTATTTTTTATTTTTATTTTTTTAAGATTTGCTACATTTACTTAGAAACTATGAATTAAATTTATCAAAAGTTAAATACATTTATAATGTTACAAAAATAAATGAATTAAACAAACAAATAAAGAAAGTAAATATTTTACTGTTTGTGTGTGTGTGTGTGTGTGTGTGTGTGTGTGTGTGTGTGTGTGTGTGTGTGTGTGCGTGTGCGTGTGTGTGCGTGTGAGAGAGAGAGAGAGAGAGAGAGAGAGAGAGAGATGATTAGAGGGGGCCGGGGTGGTTGGTTTGTGGTGGTAAATGCCCGGCTGTAACAACACACATGACCGATCGGAAAGGCCAGAATTTGGCGTGGAGATTACAGTCAGAGCAGCAGACGATCACGCTATCGATTAAACCCGATATCGAGTTTATTTCCAGTCACGTTATTTGATTGGGTCAGACCTTAGCTCGTGTCATGATGCTGTAGATCAGTGTGTAGCTATATCTGTCTGGATTAGGCTTGTTTAACACTTTTAAACTCTCGGAATTAGCGCTTTCACGTCGGATCATCGATAGATTAGTGTTGATCTCGTCTCGGGCTTTTAAGGACACTGTTTGTGTGCGTTTTACAGGAGATCGCGAGCTAACAACAAAAGCGCTAGCATAAGCACAGCCGGCTAACGTTAGTCAAACACCGGTGTCTTTAGTCGTTTTAGTTGGAAACCTATCAGTGATGGACATCAGAAAGAGTTTAGCTGCTTTAATAATTAGATAAATGTACATTTGGACTCCTAGGTTCATTAAATGAATCGATGAGTTGATATTTGTAGTTTAGCACAAGCCTGTTAGCATTAGCGACTCCTTTGTTGAGAAAACTGGGATATCAATCACTTAGCTTTTTATTGAGGGGAAATTTTTTATTTTTTATTTTATTCAGTCTTAGTGATTGTTTTATTGTTTATATCGTTCTGTTGTTTATCTAAGACGTTCGTTTGACCGCAGCATCAGTGTTTTATTAAGATAGGAGCAGGAAACGAAAGGAAATGTTGAACAGCTAACGTTAGTGTCTCTTTTAATACTCGCCTAAACAACACGGATTTTGTGTATAAATAAGGATATTTAAGATACATAGTAGCATATCTTATCGAATAAAGGTACTATGGCTTACACTTCGAGCTTACACCAGATTTGTTTGCTGTGGACACATCTACTTCTCATATTCATGGGTAAGACACGTTATTTAGCTACTCAATATATCATGAAAAATCCTTTTGTTCAAACAATTGCTGATTATGAAAAATGTTTGTATATATTTCATGCTTAACAATGTTGTTTCATTGAAATCACAGAGCAGTGCTATTTCAAGGGTGCTGCTGCTGTGTGAAATGGTGTGCTGGTATCTCATGCACATACATTGTGGTTTCTCTAATGGCTAAATGGGGTTTGATTTAATTACTGGCACAGAATCGTAGCCAAACTCTCAAACACACTTCAAACATGTAGAGTAAATTAAATAACATGGCCTTTGTGTTTGAGATCAGATCCGGCTGAATGAAAGGAACAAAGACTTCTATTGTGAAAGCATGTTTATCTGTCTCTGTGATTGAATCCCATCATCTTGACTGGAAAAAAAGAAGAAAGTTTATCCTTTGCCCTTTGTTCTCATTGATTTACCCCTCCACCTCTCTCTATTTTGACCTGATAGGGAATTCTCAGTCCTAAATGCTTTGGGGAATTCTGTTTGTTTGTATGTTTGTTTGTTTGTTTTCAAAACCCTTCCTTTCACTTTTAATTTGGTATGGAAATTTCCCTTTTTCTAACCTTCAAAAAAAAAAGCATACACTGATTTGATCATGTTTTCATTCTTAGTGTTTCCAGGATTATCTGAATTATTTTCTAACAAATTTGGCAAAAACCTCATGTTACCCAGCTGGATATCATTACCTGGGTCACATTTGCATCAGCACAATTCACAACAAAAAATTCATACACAGAAAATGCAAATTCACCAAATTTAAGATTGTCTTTCACTGACCCCTGGCCATCCTTATTCTTGCAGTTGATTATTAAATAACTAATTTATTTCTATAGTGCCCCTCTAAACCACAATGTTAGAATTAGTTTTTTTTTCATAAATGATTTCTTCTTTTTAATAGCTTGTGAATTATCTTAAAGACCAGTGCATCTGTTCCAGTTGCCAGATCTGTTGCTTGCAACATCACAACTGACCTATTGATATAGGCGAGCTGAAATATCCCCCGAGTCTATCAGTTGTTCTACATTTGTTTGGCAGCGACCAGGTTTGCATGTGTTTCCCCTTCGCCGTGCTCCCATCATGCAGTCAGCTGCTGTTAGCAAACCAACATAAGGGAGGGAAACCCCAACAGATGATCGGCCAGCTCAAACAACACATGCCCTTCAGGGCTAACGTGGTCATGCATACAGAAAAGTAGTCTATTGTGAAAAGCATGCCTATAGAATACTGCACGAATAGAGGAGTGCCATGCCATTGGGACATAGTCAGATTTAATCGCCCTCGGTTCTATTAGGTCATGTTATGTTGCTATTAGATGGTTTATTTTGATCAGACTGTATTGATGTTGGATTTTGGTTGAAGGTGGCATACTAGAACATGCCAAAATAGTTTGCAGATATCACTTATTGACCATAGCAGTTTCGTCAGTTAGTCTCTCGATTATTCAGAGCTCCCTCATAAAATTTGGAATTGATATGAAAATACAAATTTAATTGGTTAGCATATTTTGGATAATGTAAATCCCACTTTGTTCTAGTTAATATTTATTTAGTTAGTTTTGCATATGGTGGTGACCAGCTTTCCTAAAAATATATTCTATTTCTAAAATAAGGTGTATCCCAATATATCGCCTGGCTTACAGTATCGCAACCCCTGTGTTGTCCTGCGTATCGTATCGCCAGATTCTTGTCGATACACAGCCCTAGTGGCCATACAAGACTAAAAGCCCATGCACACCATGAACCATGACTACAAAGATAACGATAAAGAGAGAGTTCTAAGAATCATTCTCAATATTAAAGAATAGCAGAGTCCACACCACAGATAAAATGATAAAGGCGCGGACAAAAATATTGCTGGCATTACTTTCAGAATTTTTTTTCCAGCTGATGAACCATACAAACATTGACCCCCAATCAGAATCCATCCTGCTGTAATGAGCTCAAGAATTTAAAGTGGCATATGAGCGTGCGCTTAGAATAAATGGACAATATCGTCAGCAGGTATGACGCTAATATTTTTATTTTTATAGTTATCTTTCTTAGGGTGAATTGGCCTTAAGCCAGGATTTCAGTCCAATCCCTTTGTTGATAATAAGTGTTTTGAGATTTTCTAGCATTATGTCTTTCAAGTTTAGCAGTTGAAAAGGTTTGGATAAGCCGTGGCTTCGATCAGTCAGAACATGTTAAAATATTAGCCGAGGGTTATGCAGGCCTGATGTTCATTGCTTGATCTCTTAAATGCTTTAAAATGGTTATGCTGTTGGCTTAATTACAATGTAGGTTCAGCTGCATTCCTTTGTTAATTTTGAAGTGAAGCATTGTATCTTCTCAATTGTTGTGGGCGTTTGAACCAAATTTCGCAACAATGCGGTAAGCATTCTGGGTCAGTCTGTCACACACAAATGGGCTGTTTTAATATCGGTTTATAATGATTTCACATTGTTCCTACTTGCGTCCATCTGTAGATGAAATCTCAACCCTTGGTGTTCAAAGCCCTGCTGCACACCAGATTAAATTTAACGGATCAGCTCCTTGCCCCCCTTTAGGTTTTCATGTACACATTATTGCTTTCTGCAGCAGAGTAGGGACATATGCATCTTCATTTCTTATTTTTTCTTCTGTTTTTACAGGAAACACAGTTTCATCGCAGCACAGCGAGAACGTGTATGTATCAAGCATGTCAAATGGTGAGTCCTGACTTCAGGTTTGATTTACAGACACGTGCTATATATCTTGTCTATCAACCTTCAAAGCAATATAGTGTTGATGACTGTTAACCAGAGTTAGTTTCTGAAGTCCTCAAACACAGCTTTTAAGGAATTGTATGTACCTCTGCAGATCAAAGGAATGTAAGACTCATAAATGCTCATGATATTTGGCCCAGATTAGTCTGCACATGTTACCTCTTGCCTAACTACTTACTGAATGAATACTTTCTACTCTTTTATCCTCCCCATTTTATTAACAAGCATGTTGTTTTCCAAGAATTGCTTTGAAAGGGAGTCCTGGAACTATATTAGTGTACATCAGACATTTTTTTGACCAGTATCCACTCACCACCTATAAACATTTCAAAACATTATTTCCCATTCTAGAGATAAAAAAAAAACAGAGTGAACAAAAACGGTGTGTGCTTAATTATTATGCATGTTAATATTCTGGTCTTAATCACCCATTATGTGTTGAATGTGCTTAACCTTTGTTTTTGTGGTCTTCTCCAGCCTGTGGAGATGTAGCGGAGCAGATAAGGGCGTCCAGTGGAGTGATCACCAGCCCTGGCTGGCCCTTTGAATACCCTTCTCACATCAACTGCAGCTGGAACATCAGGGCCAACCCTGGAGAGATCATCACCATCAGGTAACACCTCGCCACAATACTGCAACATTTGCTCTTCCACTGACGCAGTCAAGATCTGATCAAGTTTCTTCACAGTTTGCTTTAATGACAGGCTTAAGAGTTGTGGTCGTACTGATTCCTGCAGTGCTGGTGGAGTCTGATTCTCTGTACCAATGCACACAACTGTGTTTGCTAAAACAATCGGCCTCTTTAGATACAGATGCAAAACTTTCTATTTATTTTTGTCACTTCTTTAAAAGCGATCTTTAAGGCAGAGCAGCATCTCTTGAATTATCAAGAGGTTCGGTTTGTAGTTTTGAGTTCTGTCTTAGTTTAAAGGAATAATCCTGTGGGTTTTTTTAAGCTGCTGCCACCTCAAACTCCCTTTGAAGGCTTTTTTCTATTTTTATGTTGCACATCTGCTCTATTCTTGCGCTGCCTGTTAGCTTCAGCCAGAGTGTTTGTTTGCATCTTAATCCTAGAATGGTGTCCATGGTTACTGGCACAGAAATAGACCAAATGGGTATTTTTTTCCACGGGATGTGATTTTTGTGGTAAACGCAGCAACTTGCTAATTCAGCAAATGGGAACTGTCTTGAAAAGATTGGTTCAGTTTTCAGTGAGACGCATATACCACAAGTATACCTTTCTTTTTATAGGTATTTAGTTTGGTGGAGTTGATACTACTTTATAACATTCAAGCCTTGATCTATTGATTTTTGAGGCATGTCATGCAACAAGATGCAATCGTGTGCCTAATGTTAATGGACTCTGGTGACTGGGATGCTGTTTTTTATACCGTCTCGTGCCCATACCCAATGTTCCTTTAATCAAAATCAGTTGTATTTTTAGTTTTCAGGACTTTGAAATTCAGAGCTCACACAGATGTGGTTTGGACTGGATCTCCATTGGAACCTACAAGAACCTGGATGGGTACCGGGCCTGTGGCTCGACTATTCCTGCCCCATACATCTCCTCTCAAGATCACGTGTGGATCAAGTTCCACTCTGATGACAGCACGACTGCAAAAGGCTTCAGGCTTTCTTACATAACAGGTAGACCTGCTATTTATATCCATTTAGATACAGCCGTATCAGAACGGATGCTGTTACGCACATGTCTCACACTGCCATGCGACACTCGTAAATTCTCTCACTCAAATTGTATTTGGTTACTGAAAAATGACCTGCTTTTCAAGAACACATTAACGTTATTCTTGAATTGGGTTCTTTCTAAGGCAAGCAGCACTGTTGTTATTCATTAAAATTTAGTCTAGAGGGTTTTGGAAAAACTGGACAAGGATAAAATGGGATTAGATTTCACAGACTTGGGTTGAATAAAGAAAGCAAGTCATGTTTAGAGACCAGAATTTGGGAGTTTGGCTATTTTTTGCTGACTATAGATATAAAAACTCATACTATTTGCTGTTGCACATTACTATCCTCCTTTCAGGGTTTCTGCAGCTTTTAAAAAGTCCTAATTTGCCCTTAAACAAATGAGGGCCTTAAAATGCCTTATATTGGAGCAGAAAGTCTTACATTTCTGAAGTTATGGCATAAAAATACTGACAACTATTTTTCTTTTTTTGTAGTGCTTGCAACATTTTAAAGTACAAATATCTAAACATCTTTAAATCAAGATGGATTTACTTGAGATCCAAATTGAGCTTGTTTTTATTAGGCCTTGTTTTCTGAGAAATTGAATGAAATTTGAATTAAGCAGATTATTACATTTACATTAAGTCATTTAGCAGATGCTTTTATCCAAAAGTGACTTCCAAATGAGGACCATGGAAGCGATCAAAATCAACAAAAAGAGCATTGATAGAAAAGTGCTATTATTCAAGTGTATTTGTATAGCGCTTTTCATGATACAAATTGTTGCAAAGCAGCTTTACAGAAAATTAAGTTTCTGCGATATATTTAGTAGCATCTTATCAGTGGTGACTGTCAGTTTAAGGTATAGTTCACCCAAAAATTTTATGTCTATCTGCTTACCCCCAGGGCATCCAAGGTTTTTTATTTTTTTGACTTTTTTTCTCTTGAAACACAAAGGAAGATTTTTAACTCAAACTGTTGCAGTCTGTCAGTCATATAAGGGAAGTGAATGGGAATCAGGCAAACATACACAAACAAAAGCTAATTAAACCTTGCGGCTCATTACGATACAGTGATGTGTAAAGACATGAAACCATCAGTCTGTGCAAAAAACTGAACACTATTTATATAGGTTTACCTCTGATTCACCGCAATGTCCGAACTGTTCTGAGCATGTTCGCGTCGTCTTCTTCAGCCAGTGCGTGACGCATTGTCGTCTTGTTTTACAGCAGATCGCAGACTTATAAGTGCATTACCGTCACCTATCTCTCAAATGGACCATTGACACTGCAAGCCAGTGCAAATTGATAAACAGAGGTGTGACGTGTATTATTTTTGGCTCGTAAAAATATATTCTTGTTGCCGCGTTCTGGATTAATTGTAAAGGTTTGATAGAATTGGCTGGAAGACCTTCCAAGAGAGCATTGTAATAGTCCAGCCTGGACAGAACAAGAGCTTGAACAAGGAGTTGTGCAGCATGTTCCGAAAGAAAGGGCTTGATCTTCTTGATGTTGAATAAAAAGCAATCTGCAGCACCAGGCAGTATTTTTTTTAAAATCAGATTCTTCTGAGCCTGTTGGCAGATATTGGACCTTTTTAATCATATACGCTTCACTTCGATACATTTCTCAGAAAACAAGACCTTAGAAAGGCGTTTTTGTGTTCTAGTAAAGCAGTTTTGGTTTGTAAAATTGAAAGTTGTATTTTCAAACATTGAAGTGCTGTGCTGCTAATACAGCTTATTGCATTCTCCTTAGTCTTACATATAGACAACACATAGTTCCTTATAAATTTTCTTCCTTTGGTCTTTAAAAAAACACGTACGTCTCTTAAAATGGGTAATCTCTTTGTGTAATCTATAGGGAAATCGGAAGAAGCCAGCTGCAAGCCTGAGCAGTTCCACTGCGCTAATGGAAAGTGTATCCCAGAGTCATGGAAGTGTAACACCATGGATGAATGTGGCGATAACTCAGACGAGGAGCTGTGTGTACAGCCTAATCCCTCCTCATTCTTCTCCTTCCAGCCTTGCGCCTTCAACCAGTTCCCTTGTCTCTCACGCTACACCCGTGTTTACACCTGTCTGCCAGAGTCGCTCAAATGCGACGGCAGCATTGACTGTCAGGACTTGGGTGACGAAATCGACTGTGACGTGCCAACCTGTGGTGAATGGCTGCGCAACTTCTATGGTACTTTCAGCTCGCCCAATTATCCTGACTTCTATCCTCCTGGCAGTAACTGCACCTGGCTGATTGACACCGGCGACCACCGTAAGGTCATCCTGCGCTTTATGGACTTCAAGCTGGACGGCACAGGCTATGGCGATTATGTTAAAGTCTACGATGGACTAGAGGAGAACCCCAGGCGTCTGTTGCGTGTGTTGACTGCGTTCGACTCTCGAGCCCCTGTAGCAGTGGTGTCATCTTCAGGACAGCTTCGGATACACTTTTATGCTGACAAAATCAATGCGGCTCGAGGGTTTAACGTTACATATCAAGTAGAGGGTTTCTGCCTGCCGTGGGAAATCCCGTGCGGAGGGAACTGGGGTTGCTACACTGAACAACAGCGCTGTGATGGCTACTGGCACTGTCCCAATGGCAGGGACGAGCTCAACTGCAGCAACTGCCAGGAAGACGAGTTCCCATGCTCGCGAAACGGTGCCTGCTACCCACGCTCTGACCGGTGCAACTACCAGAACCGCTGCCCGAACGGCTCTGATGAGAAGAACTGCTTTTTCTGCCAACCTGGAAACTTCCACTGCAAGAACAACCGCTGCGTTTTTGAAAGCTGGGTGTGTGACGCGCAAGACGACTGCGGGGACGGAAGCGATGAGGAGAGCTGCCCGGTAATCGTGCCCACGCGAGTCATCACTGCCGCTGTAATCGGGAGTCTGATCTGCGGCCTGCTGCTGGTCATTGCTCTGGGGTGCACATGCAAACTCTACTCACTCAGGATGTTTGAGCGCAGGTTAGTGAAGCTACTTCGCCAGACTAGAGCTAAAACAGAAATGGATAGTTCAGGGAAAATATTTATTATGGGGCTGTCAATCGATTAAATTAATCTGATCACTCTTCAAATGCGGACAATAAATTTCCCACAAAAGATCATTTAAACCATTATTGTTACATGAGAAATTCATGAAATAGATATTATTAAAAAACAAAATGAAAGATTTTGAAAGAAGAAAATGAAAGAAGTTTTTCTTTTTATTAATATTTAAAAAATATTTTAATAAAATTATAATTAATGAACAAACTGCCAGTAGAAGTAAATGGTGGAAGTAAATGTCTTAATGAGTAAGTAAGAGTCCTCCATTCATTTGATTGGTTCAAACAGCTTGATTCATATAGAAATTGTTCACACAACACACAACAGTTCTGTCGCTTTAATAGGTAATATTTGCGTTGGCAAAACATCGCTTCAGTGACATCGCACTCATTGCTTCTGTGATATTGCTTGGCTATATCCAGTGTTTCTCACAGACTTACACTCTTTGTATGGTGGCACTTCCCCACAGGATATTTATATAGGTATGCATGTTTACTGCATTAAACCTCAGTTGATTTTTATGCTGGTCTGAATGAAAACCGCAGAGAGGCTGACTGAATTTGGAGAATTTGGAGCAGCAGAAATAGCCGTTTCCCCGGTAAGGCTGTAATCAGAGCAGGGCTGTGCTCAACAAATGCTACTTTATCAGGCATTATAGGAAAGATGAGATGAAAATGACATCAAAACTTTTCTGAAGACAGTTGGCTTTAAATATACATTCATAATAACACCTGCCCCGCGTTTTGATTTTGAAACACGCATGGATATGCAATGAAATCTAAGCCTCCTGGAAAATCTGTTTGAGGCGGTCAGTTTTGATATTGTGGCAGTCTGCCACAAATAAATCAATGTATGGAAAACGCTGATATTATATGATATAAATTTAAGACAAAATCTCATACGGGATGGGCATGTTCCCCCAATCTCTTGAATTTAAAGGCGTTTAACTGCATTTTAGGCTGCATCATTTGGTGAGTTGATGCATGTATGCATCACCAATAAACTGTTTAGATAAGATGACATGCATAGGGTGGGATGTATATGATAATTGCATTTTTTTTTTTCATTGTTAATTAGATTAACTTACTAAACCAAAAGCCCTAATTTATTCATTTGATCAGTTTATGCTTCTGTGACTACCAACTACCAGTTAATGGGTTTGTTGTTCTTCCAGGTCCTTTGAGACTCAGCTCTCTAGAGTGGAAGCCGAGTTACTGAGAAGAGAAGCTCCTCCATCGTATGGGCAGCTGATTGCTCAAGGACTGATCCCCCCAGTGGAGGATTTTCCTGTCTGCTCTGGAAACCAGGTAAGAAGACCACATAGTTTACACACCCGATTCAGATCATCAGCTCGGGCTCCATGAACTCATGTGTCAGATAAGGCAGACATGCAAAATGTGCAGAGCAGTGGGTGCAGAGGAACAGGACTGAAAACCATTGGTCTAAATTTTAGTTGGCGTATTGGCTAGATGAAAATGTATGAGCCGAGACAAGCCTTCTCTGTAGTAGGCTTGGTAAACTTGCATCAAGGGGCTGTCTGACTGACCTTGGAATATTTCCAGATCGTATGGAGCATGATGGCTGATCTCCATGTTTAGGGTGACCTTGGGTAACACTCCCTATTGTTCTTGCTTTCAGGCATCTGTTTTAGAAAACCTGAGACTGGCAGTTCGCTCTCAGCTGGGATTCACCTCAATCCGGCTCCCCACCACAGGACGTCACGGCAACATCTGGAGACGCCTGTTCAATTTCACACGTTCACGGCGCTCTGGTTCCCTTGCACTGGTGTCTGCGGACACAGAAGAGGGTGCTGATGGAAGCACCTCAGCTCGTGAGCCGGAGAGGCTTGGCTCTCGCCGTGGACTCTTGCCCTTGGACTCCGACGATACGGACACTGAGAGTGAGCAGCATCCCCGCAGGGATGTCCCAGGAGCTGCTGGAGGCCTGATGGCCCCTCTGCCACAGAAAACACCCCCTACAACAGCAGTGGAAGCCATCGTCTCGGTGTCTGCCAGCTCGGCTCCACTCGTCAGCCGGGAGAGCAGCATCTCTGAGAGCATCTCGGAAAGTTCTGGAGTAACTGGATCCTCATGTACTACTACTGCTACCACTACTTCCTCAAGAAGCCCCTTCAGCAGCGCTCTTAGCCGGGTCACCCGCAGCCTGCGATGGATTCGTTTCTCTTTAGGGCGCTCTGGAGATGGAGGGTCAAGTGGCATTGGGCAGAATCACAGCCCTCTGCGGCAACTGGAGCAAGGAAGTGTGGGTTGCACTGGGGTTGGCATTAGAGGCGAGGATGAGGACGACGTGGAGCTCCTCATTCCCGTCTCAGATGCAAGCTCCCTGGACAGTGATGAGAGCTCCAGGCCCCTGCTGGAACAAGGCCTGGAACAGGCCTTCGGGCCCCACCTGACCCCCGCTGCGGTCTCTCTCAGAGGCCGGCTGGTGGGTAGGGATGGCCCCTGTGAACACTGTGGAATTGTCCACACGGCGCGGATCCCGGACGCTTGTCTGGAGGCGACTGCTAAAACAGAAACTAGTGACGATGAGTCACTGCTGCTCTGTTAAGACTCAAAGGAACTCCCTGACTCGATACATGACCCATATGACTCTAAAATGCCCCTGCTTACAGCTTGCCATTTCTGTTATCGCCCCCTAGTGGAGCGGAGGTTTGATTGTCTTCAGACAAAACGAAGAGCTTCAGAAATCAGGTACTTTTAAAGAGTGGTCTGTAAAGATATAGAGTACAAGAGCTCCCCAGTCCCACTGTCCCTTCCACTGTGCAATATTAGTGTTTGTTGATGTTTACCAGGACAAAGTCTATTTTTCTGAAGAGTCAAACTAAGCTCACGTAGAGTCGAGAGTGAGCCGCTCTGCTGTTCTCAGTATGGGAATGCAGCACGAACAGATGTGTCTATCCTGGACAGTGTGGGACATCAAAAGACTGAACACATACAAGCTCTCTGAGAGATTTGTTACCTAACCTTTAATTTATTTGTACTTTTGATGTCAGACTTTTATTTTATTATTTTTAGGAATGGTTGACCCAAAAATGAAACGTCTACTCACCCTAATGTTGTTCCAGACATGGTTTCTGTTGTACAGTTATTGTGAAAGGTGTCCTAGCAGCTCTTTTCTACGTTGTGCTAGATTTGGTGAGAGATTTTTTTTTGACCATTAACTACAGTCATGCAGAAGTCGTATGGGCTTATTTGAGGGTCCTCTTTTGTTAATGGTTTTGTTCTACCCATGTAGTTTCACTGTGTGGAAAAGAGCAGCTTGGACATTCTGCAAAGTAGCTCAAAGTTTGTTTAGGGGTTTGTTAAATACTCCTAAATTAAAGTAATTTTATATGTCTTGTGATAAAGTCATACAGGTTTGGAACAGCTGAGTAAATGATAGCATTATCATTTTGGGTGAAATTATTCTGCTTGCAAAATTTGGGAGATCAAAGAGCGTTTGGTACGTTTGTCTACTTCAGTGTGAGTTTGTGTCCCTGCTGCAGTGGTACTTGGTGCATTACCTGCGATTTATGAGCATGGGACATTTATTTATAACTGATTATAATCTGAGAGGGAGCTACTATTTTTAAAGGATATTGCATTGTATAACAGCCTCTTTTGTTTGTTGTATTTATTGTTTTGTAACTGTTAACCTTTTGTTAACCTTACTGTTTTGGTACTGAGGAATCTTTGTGTGTGAGTGTGTATTTATTATTGGTTTTCATTTCGATAGCTTTTACTTGAAAAGCATGTCCAGCTGTCTTCTGCTTATATAATTCTATACACACATACACAAACTTGCAAAAGATATATAAATAAAGATGAAAATATAAGTCTTTACTGCACTAAAAGAATTAAAGTGTTCATCCCTCTTGTGTTGGACTTGTTTTTCTTTTTTTGTCTTTTAAGTGAGCCAAAGCCAGTTTACTTTTCTCCTATCTAATTGAGGCTTAAAATATATGTATTTGTCGAAAACCTCTAACTGTATCAATATCTAGAGTAAAAAATAAAATCTATTATAAAAACGGAGCACTTTCCAATGCCTTAATTTGCAGTGCCACACAGTGGCCATTCTTTTGACAGAACCATATACCATTAATGCGTTAGTTCACCCAAACATCAAAATTATGTAATTAATAACTCACCCTCATGTTGTTCCAAACCCGTAAGACCTTCGTTTAACTTCTGAACACAGTTTAAGATATTTTAGATTTAGTCTGAGAGCTCTCAGTCCCTCCATTGAAGCTGTGTGTACGGTATACTGTCCATGTCCAGAAAGGGAAGAAAAACATCATCAAAGTAGTCCATGTGACATCAGAGGGTCTGTCAGAATATTCTGAAGCATTGAAAATACATTTTGGTCCAAAAATAGCAAAAACTACGACTTAATTCACCATTGTTTCTCTTCCGTGTCTGTTGTGAGAGTTCAAAATAAAGCAGTTTGTGAACGAATCATTCGATGTAACTGGATCTTTTTGAACCAGTTCACCAAATCAAACTGAATCGTTTATAAAGGTTCGCGTCTCCGATACGCATTAATCCAGTTCTTATTCGGTAACATCGAATATGCATTACATCAGTGAAGATCCATTTTTCATAAAAACTCTCGGACTAAATCTAAAATATTTTAAACTGTGTCCCGAAGATGAACAGAGGTGTCATGCGTTTGGAATGTAATGAGAGTTATTAATGACATAATTTAGATTTTTGGGTGAACTAACCCTTTAAAACTATTTTACACTTGACAAAAACATATCATAGCCACTTCTCACTATTCCTGTGAGACAATGGATATTGTACATCTCAGTATACATTTGGTGTAGTTTCCATAGCTTAACGTTTGCAAATGTGGAAATTGCAGAATAATGTTTTTTTTTTCAATTAGAATGCCCTTTAGTATATGAGAAAATGATTGATAGAGTAATCAATTATCAATATAATCATTATTTGCAGCACTAGGCATTTTTCATAAATTACGAGAAATCAATTAGCCAGCACTAACAAGTAAGATTAGTTAAACATTAAACAATAATTGATCTGCAAGTAAACAAACATTGTATTTTATTATGATTTATTCATTTTTAGCTAGATCATGTTCAATGCTGCAGTTAAACGGTTTCTTTACTATTCTAATATACTATCTAAAATATGAAAATGACTGATACTGTAATCCAACTGTGCAAACAAGTAAATTTTTTTTTTTTTTTTTTTTTTTTTGAGAAA
Source organism: Carassius auratus (assembly GCF_003368295.1). Lineage (NCBI taxonomy): Eukaryota > Metazoa > Chordata > Actinopteri > Cypriniformes > Cyprinidae > Carassius > Carassius auratus. Next base: position 4,306,283 of record NC_039261.1, read on the forward strand.
ACAATGTGTATGTAAAATGTGTAATGAGATTACTTTTTTAAACAAATGTCATCAGGGATTTTTTTTAAACTATTTTTATCATTTTATGTTTTACAATATTTCACAGCTGCAGCAGTGGGGAAGATGCATGAGATGTTTAATTAATGCCCACATTTAGGAATTGCATAACTAAATTTACAGTAGATTCAGTTCACAAACAACTGAGAGCCATGACCTAAATATGGGTTTATGGATCTGAGGGCAAGTAAACAACTGAAAGCCTAAAGCAAGTCATGGCATGTGATTGGCTGCATTAGCCAAGCCCACCATAAACACACAAAACATGTCCAACAAAGGAATAAAAGAACATATACAAAAACATAAACAGATATCTTACATATATTACAGGATTAATGGAAGAAAACATGAACGCACTGGTGGAGGAGTGACAAGCAATCTAAGGTTAATCAAAAAATATCTCAGTTCACTAACACTATACTGAAAAACTATATGACAAAACTGAAACAAATCTAAAACAAGAATAAAAACCAACAGTGTGAAATCCAACTAAACAACATCAGGAGCTCAAAACCATTATGAAACCGTGTTGTGCATTGCCAGAGTGTTATTATCTGGTTAACCTGAAAAATAATAAAAAGAAACATTCATTTTATTGACGTAGTTTAGTTTGTGACATCTAATTAGAATTGTAATATCTTCATGGATCATTTAGACTCATTTACCTGTCATTTCTGATGTCACCGGCTGAGACTGAAGGAAGCAGCATCTAGATGGACAGAGACAACCAGACTACAGCTTTAAAACATATAAAAACATGATAAATTCATAACACAGCATGACATTCAAATCAACAAACATATCGCAATTTCTTATCAGTGTCTCGGTTGATTGTCTTGGGCTGTAAATGATTTCTATCAAAATCCCACAATGGTTTATTTTAAATAGTTAGGTCTTAAAGGTCTTTTATTTTTTTTTTATTTTTTTCTTGTTTTCTTCTGCTCTTAACATAAAATTTTTCATCTTGTCACCCGGAGGTTTCTGAAGAGCATTTCTGAAGGGCAAAGTTGGCGGATCTGGCGGAGACCAAAACCACACTCTCTCTCTCTCTCTCTCTCTCTCTCTCTCTCTCTCTCTTTTTTTTTTTTTTACCATTTATTTATTTTCTAATGTAAAGCTGGGCATTGGAGCCTGTCTCTAGTGGCCAGTCGATGAATTGCAGTTTCAGTCACGTGTTGGATTAGAGAGAGACTGGAAGGTTTAATGCTTAAAAGGGGGGGGGGGTGAAATGCTCGTTTTCACTTAATATCCTGTTAATCCTGAGTACCTATAGAGTAGTACTGCATCCTTCATAAATGCAAAAAGTCTTTAGTTTTATTATATTTATAAGAGAAAGATAGTCTGTTCCGATTTTTCCCGGAAAAACACGACCGGCTGGAGGCGTGACGTGTGGGCGGAGCTAAAGAATCACGAGCGCGAGTAGGCTTTTGTGTTGAGAGCAGTGGCGTAGCCAGGGGAGGGGCCATGGGGGCACTGGCCCCTCCTGAAAACTGATTGGCCCCTCACTGTGCCCCCACATTTCTACTTGTCTGTCACTCACAAATTCAAATTATAATCTTTCAGTTTAGTAAATAACTCATGATTGAGTCGCGATGCTTCTCAACGAGGACTAAGAATAGCGAGCTGCTGTTTTCCAAAAAAAAAAGCACCTATTTTAAATAGCTGATGTTTTTCGATTAGCGAGTTGTTGGAGTGCAAGAAGTGTTTGGTACTAACGTTAACGTCTTTCGGTGTTAGACAGACCAGGTTCGATGACGATGTTATCTCCTAGAGCAGACCAAGATGCTAATCATTATATTTACTATGCTCCTCTGATGCTGAATTTAAAAGGGGTTTACTGCGTTACGATTTCGGCCGAACGAGCCGATAAAGGCAACAACGCAATTTAAAGCAATGGTTTTAAAAAAACTATAATAGCAATTCTAATAAAGTCATTATTGAATCATGCAGTCGATTAGCGACTTTTTTCACTCAAGTGAGGTGACGAAACAAACCGTGTAATGTTTATCTAACGCTCCACACTTGAGACTTTTTTTTTTAAAAAGTCTATATGGGTGAGACACATGCAGAGGTGGGTAGTAACATTTACTTCGTTACATTTACTTGAGTAATTTTTCGGGGTAACTAATACTTTTCGGAGTATATTTAAAAATGGGTACTTTATACTCTTACTTGAGTAAATTTTTTGGGAAAAATCTGTACTTTTACTTCGTTACTGTGAGCGACGCACCTCTCGTTACTTTATCTTAATGCAATAAATGTTATAAATGCTTCAGTTTATTCCAAACGCGCCATCTACTTTTCTCTGGGCAATGAGCGATGCCCATTCGCGAATGATTCATTCTTTTGAGTCAATTCTGTTCAAAGGCTTGATCAAACCAATTGGCAAGCGAGTGAATTGGTTCATGAATCAGTTTGAAGGAGTCGTTTAGTTCCCTGAAGCAACGCGCTGAGCGACTGAAGCGGTTCACTCAGAGTTGTAACGTTTATCATCAGCAGCGTTGAAAACGTGGCTATGGAACTGCACTGAATTGAAAGCAAATCTGCAAAGGCTATTATTTGCTTGCGATGGAGATCCTTATTAGATGAACGCGTGTGCTGTCTACTGTTTAACAGGTAATAACTTGGGCTACATTCGATTACAGTACACGATACCACTGTGACATTAGTTTGTTGTACGTGTGTGGCTTATAACAGAGGGGAGTCAAGTTGAATGCAGCTTCCAAAAGACAAAAAATAGCCGATTAAGATTTTATTAATTTTAATACAATCACACCGGTGCGAGTACGTTCAGCAAGTCATATCATCAGCTGTTAAATTCAGATCTGTGATCGCTTGCTGGCGCTGAGCCAGAGACAGACGCGTTTTTACAGCGCTGCGCATTATAACCAATCACACAAGATTCTGTTGAGCTTTTGAATGCAATGGCCAATCAGAGGTGTTCAGATTAGTCATCGCTGAAATGCCGGTGCTTCCTTCACTCGCTCACTGACTGAATACCTCTTTCTGGCGAACTTTCAGAAACAACCAAGTGCAGATGTGTGTACGAATCTATAATTAAGATATTGATTTCACAGTGTTAACAGTTTCAGTGATTTTAATGGGAGTTTCTGAGAGTGATTGCAATCTAGACTGTCAGTGAAAATTATCTTTAATAATGTAAATGTTATTTGCTCTCTTTCTGAACAATGAAAGATTAGTAGCAATATTTATATCACATTATATTAAATGTGAATTTAACATTGAAAGTTAAAGTCAGTCGTATTAAAAATATGTTATGGCATGAAACCTATATCTGTTACTTAAGTAAACAGACAGGGTTTTATAATAAATTGGAGTAAAGGCTGATGAAATATATACATTTACACACGCACACATACATTACATACATTTATCTATATATCTAAATAAAAATAGGCTCCGTATATATGACCTAAAGTAACTAGTAACTAACTACTTGAGTAGATTTTTTTATCCGATACTCTTTTACTCTTACTCAAGTAACTATTCAAGACTAGTACTTTTACTTTTACTTGAGTAAATATTTCTAGAATTACTTTTACTTTTACTTGAGTAAAGTTTTTGGGTACTCTACCCACCTCTGGACACATGCAAAAACATCGGTTTTTTTACTGGTCAATTTTGAGATTTTGGCCTGTTTGTCTTCAGTAACATGTCTTCTTTCAGACTTGTGGTGAAAAAAAAAAAGTCCAAAATACACATATAGGTCTTTATTTTTCTACACCTTTAGTCTATTTGCGTCTGTAGATTCCTAATAAATTCAGTTGGCGTTCTAAATCACCATGGTGCTCCGCGATTGCTGTCTGCCCCTGCAAAGCTCTCTCTCCCTCCCTTCACAGAAGTTATTGACAAAACGTCATTTGATGACACCCAGAAACATTCTCAAAAAAATCATACATAATTATTTAATGCATGATTAAATAGCAAAATAAATAACTAATACTAAAACAACACTGGACTAATTAAGCTATTCTAAACTGTTTTATAGGATCCACATATTTTACATGTTAAATTAAAGCTACCTTTTTGAACAAGTAGCTTTCTAACAAAGTATGGATATATGATATTTTTAAATCAATATGCTCAAGATTAATTAGCCTTGACATAAGTAGATTTTGTTTATTCATCAATGCAAATTTACTGCAACTGCTGCTATGCAAATTGAATGGGATGTGGATAATAAACAAAAACATTATGAAATTATATTAAATTTATATTAGTTATATTAATTAATTAATTGTGTATTTATTTCTATGAATTATTAATGTTATTCTGCATTTATATAAATAAGGCTATTATATATATATATCATATAAGGCTATTATAAATAAATTATATTATTATTATTTGTGAGTTGTACACTATTCATACATTGGATTATTTTATTTATTACAGTTTTTCTTTCACTTTTGTAAAGTGAAAAGTTAATACAAATTGTATTTGATTTTTTTTTTTATTTAGAGCAGTGAATAACTGCTATTAAAATATAATAGGGTATCACTGTTTATTACTGATTTTAAAGGTTACTGAACTCTTGAAATGATTTGGATATACAGTTCAAACAACACAAGATTGGCCCCTCTGTATTAATCGTGGCCCCTCTTGTGCCCCCCAGTTGAAAAAATCCTAGAATCGCCCCTGGTTGAGAGCGTTTGGAAGCTGTGACATTACCGTGAGGAAAAACACATCAAAAACAAACCATCGCTAACAGTCAGATTCAGCCGTTTATTTATGATCCAGAATCAGATCCCGAGGCTGAAACTGAACGAGAGCAGCAGCAGCAACGACTCGCTCCGAGCGGGGCTCGAACCCGGGTCTCCAGCATGGGAGGCGGACGCACTAACAAGGAGGCAGAGATATTGTAAGCAGTTTTACTCACCGCCTGCGGTTCCAACACACGATCATGACCCTTTTTCGTTGGGACTGCATTATCCTTAAGAAATAAACGATACGCAAATCCGTCGTCAAACTGGGCCTTGTTTGTAAAACAAGCATCTTCGAAATGCAGGGAAAAAACACAAACACTTGCACAACTCCGTTGATGCTCTGTAAAAATAAACTCCATCCACTGGTCCCTTAATGCTGTTTTTCTTTGGTAATCTGTGCAGGGTTGTCTTGCCCTGGCAACCAAAAACACACTCCTTTTGTGACATTTCGCGATGCTCTCGCTCTGATCAGTGAAGTCTGTTGTGCTCTCAGTGCTCTGCTATATGGGAGCGCGTGCTCTTAGGACCCATATAAGGAAATTCCTCTCCATCTAACGTCACACAGAGCCATACTCGAAAAAAACTTTCCGAAACTTGTGACAAACCGGAAGGAGTATTTGGGAACAAAATACTCCTTCAAACGTACAACTTAATTTTTGAAACTTTGTCCATGTTTAGTATGGGAATCCAACTCTTTAACAGTGTAAAAAACTCAGTATGCATGAAATAGCATTTCACCCCCCCTTTAAACATCGACACATATGATCTGGAAATATTAACCATTGCTATTTTCCTCCAGTTCTAGAATTCTATTGAATGCTAATATGAAAAATAATATCACCAGGTAAGTAATAACAGGTAAGTAATCTCAAAAACGAGTTAGGCTACTCTATGTGGTCCTTTATTTGCTATTTGAAGCCCACAGGCGTACGGTAAACCATTGCAGGATTTCATACCCCTGGCTCTACTAGCAATTCAGAGGTATCCAGATCATCTATTCTGCATCTTTGGCATGTTGTAACTGGCATTAAGATATGTACAACATCATTTTAACTAGTCACAATATAGGTATCGGTAGTGCATGCAGACAGATCTTTGCAAAGCCCCACTTTAAAACATCTTAAGCAATCCTACCGTGGAAACTAACACATACAAATGTAGCAGGTTCCATCCGAGACTCTTCTGAACGGGAAATATTCATCTATTTGAAAGCATGGAGCTCTATATAGAATCAGTCTGACCTGTCTATCAAACCGTAATGTCCTTAATACATTATCCCCAATACACATGCGAGTATGAATTTGTTCTTTATTTGCTGAAATTGACATGTTATTTTTATAATGTATATCACCTCTAGTCTTCTCGTCGGTTGTTAAAAATATTAAGGCAATCAGTGTTTGATAAAATGGTAATTTTCCAATAAAAGGTTTTTACATGACTTGTTGCACTTAAAGCTGCAGTAGGGAACTTTTGTAAAAAAATATTTTTTACATATTTATTAAACCTGTCATTATGTCCTGACAGTAGAATATGAGACAGATAATCTGTGAAAAAATCAAGCTCCTCTGGCTCCTCCCAGTGTCCTATTGCCATTTGCAGTTACGGACTGCTCCCGGTAAAAAATAACCAATCAGAGCTGCGGTCCGTAACTTTGTTTGTGTTCAAAATGTAGAAAAATTTATATAATAAGTGAGTACACCATAAATCCATTTTCCAAACCGTGTTTTTGGCTTGTCCTGAATCACTAGGGTGCACCTATAATAAGTGTTTATATTCGGACTATTTTAGATTGCTTCGGGGGTACCGCGGCGGAGTAACCCAGTACCTTTGTGATTCTTCATAGACATAAACAGAGAGAAGTAGCTCCGGCTACGATGTTCTTCCGCAAGACGCAAACAGTTCTGTTTATTAACCGCTAGAGCGTCAAAAGTTCCCTACCGCAGCTTTAATGAATCCTTACATGAAAAGTAAAGTATTCTCCCATTTGCACATCTGTTGCTTAATGTTTTATATTTAAGCTTTTGAATTACTGATGTGATGTGACTGCATTTGATTCAATTATTTTACTTGGTATGCATTTAGTATGGTTTAGTAGTCGTGTCTAGATGCTTTATATCAGTGTGCTAAGTGGCCATGTAGAGTTAATATTTTGGTGGTTTTTTGGAAGCATTTCAAGCAAACGAACACAGGGATTAGTAAATGAATTTTATTCTCTCAAAACAAGAAACAATTAAAAATTCATATTGTGTGGCAATTTTCCCCATCTCCACAAACTGTGACTCGCTCCTCATTCGACAAGCAGTGTCTGTTGCATTGAACAGCACAAGGAGAATGAACATTGTCCAGTCCTCTCCCAGTTCAGAGACTTCGTCCAGCACCATCCAATGGGATCTGTTTTTAGGACATTTTCTTTAGAACAATAATAAAATAAAATATACTTTCAACCTTGTTTCAAGTCAAACTTGAATAAATAGAAATTTTTTTCCCTCTTGTTTTTTTAGACGTTTGATTTTCTTTTCCTTGTTCTTTTTTCTTTTTTCTTTTCAAAACGTCAAGAAAAGATGAGTGCCAAGAGGTGGAATGTTGCGTTGAATGTCTGAACCGTCGGCCACAAAACCTCAACCCCGACCTGAATCTGTGGACGACACTAGATCAGGGGACGGCCCAGCCTCTGGTCCACATGCACTGTACACAAAACTGCGAAAAATTCCCAGATGTCTCTATCAAAACATGCTGTATTACTCAGACGGTGTGCTCGATCCATGTTGCAGATCCTTTTCAACATGCTTGCTTTGAATAAACGAGCCATTCTCTTGTAACAGAACGGTAGAATCATGACAGACCCATAATCTACAGCTCCGTCTCCACATGAACACAGGATATGGCTGCATTTGAAGGGAGGAATGAACAATATTCCTGTTCGTTTTTATATCGGAATCAATATTGTACATTTATTGTTTTCCTCGACAATCCATTGCTTTTTTTTTCCTCTGTTAACAATATGAGCTACAAAGTCTCATCAGGCCACACCTGTAACCGAGATCTGTAAAAATACAGAAGAATATTCTAAAGGATGACAATCACATCGTTTTCATTTTGCATTCAGTCTCTTTGAAAATCATGCACTAGAGAATTTCATATTAAAAATAATACAAATTGTTGAAAATGGCTGATCTGGTCATCCTTAAATAAGTTTCTTCCCCTCTCTCACTCTCTTTTTTTTTTTCAAGTCTTGAGGAAAATAAACTTTTTTTTAACAACTCTGCATCCATGCAAAAAAAAAAAAAAAATAATAATAATCTCTTAAATTTCATACAGTACATCAACAAAGAGATCATTATACCGGAGCACAAAAAAAAAAAGTCTATTATTTATTAAATTAATTTCCTTTTTCTCCCTCCCCCAATCAAACAGGAACTTATCCATTTCTCATTCATCGCCGAACTCTGAAGATCAATCCAGTGGAGATCTCATTCCCATGAGAACGTCAAGTCTCTGTGGTTACCCTTTCTCTTTTCGGTCTCATCTTAGCCAAGCGCTTCTCTCTTTATGGATCTTCTTTCGACAGCTTGGCTTACAGTAATGGCTACAACGCTACTGTAGGTAAGAAACACTGACATCTCTCTGAATACAACAGAGAGGAAGCAGCCAGAGTACATCGGCGTCTTCCTTTTCCGGTGGAAATCAGCACTCTTAACGTCCTACGGTTAAGAGTCAGACTCCGCCGAATCCCTGGCTGCATCTCTTCAGCTGAACGGAGAGACTTTTTCTGTGGCGTTCTTTCCCTGCGTGCGACAGCAGCATACATTTTCTTTTCATTTATCTTTTTTTTTTTTTTTTGGCAGCAGGACGCAGGCCTTTTCTTAGCCTCTTGTCGCACGGGCTCAGAGGACACAACATCAAGCATGCAGTGTGACCAGGACGTGTCCTGTCCAGACCGTCTCCTCTCTGTCTGTAGCTGGAGCTACTCTCGCCGCTCTCTACGCATCTCCTCGCGCCGCTACGACCGAACGCTGGAACTGTCCAGGCCTGAACCTGGAGGTTTACTACTTAAAGGTGCCAAGGTTGGGTCCACTAATGAGGTGGGAGGGAAAAGCTTGTACCAGCCAATCACCATGTTGGTCAGCTCTAAATCGTCCAACAGGATCTGGGCGGCTCCCATGAAGGATTTGTGGTCCATGCGTCCATAGTCCCCCCAAACAATGATCTGTAAAGAAAGACACGATTGGTAAAGAGTTTCAGGAGTATCTGGTGCAGTGTAACAAAAACAGTTGAAGTACATATATTTAGGGCTACACGATTAATCGAACATGTTTAATCGCGATTGTCATCTGCATTTAATTAGTTAAGCCGTTTTTTAGCCATAATTCTCTGACAAGCTATACAACATCGCGTTCATAATCGCAGGCGATATAATTGTAGGATTATGAAATCAACAAAATTGTTTGTGATAATTACAGCTGTATGCGTATCTTCTCAGTGAGCTATGGCTCTGTGTAGTAAATGCTGCTCCATCTGAAAGCATGTGAAAATACCACTTAATAACATGTTTTTAACATACAATATGTATGGAAGTTTTAAGCGGACATGCATTATAATTTTTCCTTCTTGTTTTCTAATTATAACGACTTAATTTTCTCGTTATCTCGACATAGCGAAAGTTGTTTTCTCGTTATAACGACTTAATTTTCTAGTTATCTCGACATAGCGAAAGTCGTTTTCTCATTATAACGACTTAATTTTCTCGTTATCTCGACATAAAGTCGTTTTCTCGTTATAACGACTTAATTTTCTCGTTATCTCGACATAAAGAAAGTCGTTTTCTCGTTATAACGGCTTAATTTTCTCGTTATCTCGACATAGCGAAAGTTGTTTTCTCGTTATAACGACTTAATTTTCTCGTTATCTCGACATAAAGTCGTTTTCTCGTTATAACGGCTTAATTTTCTCGTTATCTCGACAGCGAAAGTCGTTTTCTCGTTATAACGACTTAATTTTCTTGTTATCTCGACATAAAGAAAGTCGTTTTCTCGTTATAACAACTTAATTTTCACGTTATCTCGACATAACGAAAGACGTTTTCTCGTTATAACGACATGACAGTTTTACTGTTGCTATAGTAACGAACTCAACTTTGACAGTCATCTGATGGACCATGCAGGCGCTCTTACTGTAGCCTATATTGCAGCTATTTTTGCTTCGCTTATGTAATAACGTCTATAATACTGTACATAAATAAAGGCTGATCAATCACTGTTGATTTTACACCAAACATTTTGTTTCTGTAATTTACAAAAAAGTTATATATATATATACAGTATTGTTCAAAATAATAGCAGTACAATGTGACTAACAAGAATAATCAAGGTTTTTCGTATATTTTTTTATTGCTACGTGGCAAACAAGTTACCAGTAGTTTCAGTAGATTCTCAGAAAACAAATGAGACCCAGCATTCATGATATGCACGCTCTTAAGGCTGTGCAATTGGGCAATTAGTTGAATTAGTTGAAAGGGGTGTGTTCAAAAAAATAGCAGTGTGGCATTAAATCACTGAGGTCATCAATTTTGTGAAGAAACAGGTGTGAATCAGGTGGCCCCTATTTAAGGATGAAGCCAACACTTGTTGAACATGCATTTGAAAGCTGAGGAAAATGGGTCGTTCAAGACATTGTTCAGAAGAACAGCGTACTTTGATTAAAAAGTTGATTAGAGAGGGGAAAACCTATAAAGAGGTGCAAAAAATGATAGGCTGTTCAGCTAAAATGATCTCCAATGCCTTAAAATGGAGAGCAAAACCAGAGAGACGTGGAAGAAAACGGAAGACAACCATCAAAATGGATAGAAGAATAACCAGAATGGCAAAGGCTCAGCCAATGATCACCTCCAGGATGATCAAAGACAGTCTGGAGTTACCTGTAAGTACTGTGACAGTTAGAAGACGTCTGTGTGAAGCTAATCTATTTTCAAGAATCCCCCGCAAAGTCCCTCTGTTAAAAAAAAGGCATGTGCAGAAGAGGTTACAATTTGCCAAAGAACACATCAACTGGCCTAAAGAGAAATGGAGGAACATTTTGTGGACTGATGAGAGTAAAATTGTTCTTTTTGGGTCCAAGGGCCACAGGCAGTTTGTGAGACGACCCCCAAACTCTGAATTCAAGCCACAGTACACAGTGAAGACAGTGAAGCATGGAGGTGCAAGCATCATGATATGGGCATGTTTCTCCTACTATGGTGTTGGGCCTATTTATCGCATACCAGGGATCATGGATCAGTTTGCATATGTTAAAATACTTGAAGAGGTCATGTTGCCCTATGCTGAAGAGGACATGCCCTTGAAATGGTTGTTTCAACAAGACAATGACCCAAAACACACTAGTACACGGGCAAAGTCTTGGTTCCAAACCAACAAAATTTATGTTATGGAGTGGCCAGCCCAATCTCCAGACCTTAATCCAATTGAGAACTTGTTGGGTGATATCAAAAATGCTGTTTCTGAAGCAAAACCAAGAAATGTGAATGAATTGTGGAATGTTGTTAAAGAATCATGGAGTGGAATAACAGCTGAGAGGTGCCACAAGTTGGTTGACTCCATGCCACACAGATGTCAAGCAGTTTTAAAAAACTGTGGTCATACAACTAAATATTAGTTTAGTGATTCACAGGATTGCTAAATCCCAGAAAAAAAAAATGTTTGTACAAAATAGTTTTGAGTTTGTACAGTCAAAGGTAGACACTGCTATTTTTTTGAACACACCCCTTTCAACTAATTGCCCAATTGCACAGCCTTAAGAGCGTGCATATCATGAATGATGGGTCTCGTTTGTTTTCTGACAATCTACTGAACCTACTGGTAACTTGTTTGCCACGTAGCAATAAAAAATATACTTAAAACCTTGATTATTCTGGTTAGTCACATTGTACTGCTATTATTTTGAACAATACTGTATATGGATGCAGAGTTGTTTATGAAAACATATCCAAAATATAATATATTTGGCACATTTTCATCACAATTATGGCTTACATGAAAAGTACACACATTACTATAATTGTTTTTGCAATGCATATTGTTCATACTTAAAGTAAGCAAAAAGGATGCGGTCCTTGTGTCACCTGTAAAACCTTCCCCTCAGGATTCTCCTCAAACTGAAGCTGCTGTTGATAAAGAGGATCCAGTGTTTTTCTCGCCGTCCGAGTTTTCTTTTTGTTGATGCACTTCCCGTTGTCCAGCAGATATACTTTTACATAAGGTGCTGCAAATATTAGACCACAAGGACTTACATATAAACCTCACAGAATAGTAAAGGAACAGAAAAAAATGTGCATTGTGTCAGGACAAGACAGACCTGGCGTCTGTTTGTTCCCTGGTTTGCCCACCAGGCCTCGAGCCCGAATAACTTCAACATCCAGCCTCTCCTTCCTGTGCACCATACCGATCTGGATGTCACCTGCAGAGAAAGGCCACAGGCCAATAATTCATTGTAGGCTATAATAGACATTATATTTCACACACTTTACGCTCTTTTATTTTCTAAACATAATAGGATTAATCCAATGAATCATTCGGTTTGTAATGCATACAGAACCGATAGCCTCGTATTGAACAGTTCAATACAAATACTGTATAGTTACACCCCTAGTGAAAATCTTTCTGACCATTTTTTTTGCACTTTTGATGTTATTCCTAGTGAGAAATCGTTATTATAGTAATTGAATATTGGCTTAGAAATCACCAAAACTTGTTCTATTTTGTTGTAGATAATTTACATTTACATTTACGCATGTCCGAAATCAGTTTCGTGAGGTGCCTTCCTGTGCAAACGCCGCCTGCAAAGTCATTGCCGGCTAACAACAAGCCAGCTGCCTAGGTTTTCAGATGCAGCCCTTGATTAGCTGGATCAGGTGTATTTATTAGTTAGTTATATGAGTTAGAGCTAAACTGCAGGAAAGTGGCTCTACAGGAGAAGGTTTGGACATCCCCGGTCTAGACGAAATCCCAACAGGAGATGGATGTAAATGGTGTAAATAGTAATTGTAATCGGGTCAATGAAAACCATCTTAAAACCAGTTGGATCCATAGTCTTGTTTATGGATGATGTTTCAAGGTGAAATATACTGATATAATATATACTGAATACATGAGTTGTTCACGCGGACAACCAAAGAAAACAGTAAGCAATGATACTAACCCATTGGGGGCGTGGCCAGTGTCTGTCTCCCTGCAAGCTGGGCGGGGCCAAGACCATCCAAAAACTCAGTGAACTGGCTATCTGATGAGATCTTCACTCCAGGGAAGATTAGACTTTGAGCAGATAACAGACAGAACATCTATTAATCGGGTGCTGATAGCCTCTGACAAGACATCACTAGCCGCGTTTCCACTATCGAACTTAAACCGGGCGTGCAAATGCGTGCCAGGGCCAGTCGCGTTTCCACTGTCACTTGGAAACCTTGGGCCAAAGCGGGCCAGCTGGAGCTAGAGGAGGGGTTATGAACAAAGGAGGAGTTTCTCCACGTCTGGAGAGCTCAGCGTTGCGGATCATTTCAGAAAGATAACAGCATTAAAGACTTCTTAAAATAAGTTGAGCTCAAAACTCACTCTTAGTCAGCAGCGAGTATTTGAAATAACTTGATCCGATGTGGATTATAATCACTAAACGAGGCAGAAATATTTCTAAGCGATGTAAAAGACTATGCACGCAAATAATAAACGTTACCATAGTAAACATGGTAAATGCAACCACTTGGAGAAATCAGAAGTCAGCTTCTTATTCTCTATCACAATTGTGTAGCCTGTTTATTTAGTAATATATTTTATCTGTCATCTTGTCTCGAGTTTAGCTCCACGTAGCCTATCATCAAAATATAATAATATGTTTTATGTTCGGGAGCTTTTATAAAAATAGAGATGTGACGTATAGGCTACTGTGGCTACAAATAAACAGAAATAGACTCGACTGAATAAGCAGACTATTTTCATAAGCGTTAAAAATAAATAAATAAAATAGAAATGTATTTCTGTGTGATTAATTTCGAGTCCTGATGAATTAATTCATTATGATCAATGTATCACTTATTCTATAGTTAAAACATCCATGCTTTTGAATTTGAATATTTAACAATGCATGCAAACAAACGGCCGCTTTTATCATGTTCGTTTTGTGATCGTGCTAGTTCCAGTGATGTATTTCTTAGTTTTCTGATAACTTATCTTTGTTGGTGAAATGATGAGGTTGCGTGATGTTGTTACTGAGAGGCGTGTTTTAGTGATGCGCAGCGGAGCTTCAGGCCTGACTGTGGAAACCCTGCGCCCGTTTTAAGCCCTGGCTCGCACTGGCCTGACAGTGGAAATGCTGCTACTGACACAGTGGTGATGGCATCATGTGATTTAGGAATACATGGAACTTTATATTTAGAAGTAGATTTTAAAGTACTTACTTTCCAGGTTTTGCCTTTTCACCCTCTTCAGTGGTCTCTCGGCTGGGCTGCCGTGTCATCCTGCTCTTCATCTCGACTGCTAAACCAGTCTCTACACTCCGCTGGATCGCCAGACGCACCGGCTTCTTCTTCTTACCCTCCTCTGAAAATGACAACAAGGGAAGGGAAGATGAGTAAATGTGTGACACTTCTATAAACTGTGTCTTGAGCCCTTCTTGATTCTGACTCAGCCTTAAATCAGATCAAGTGCAGTGTTGAGTACTACAAATCTGCAGATATGTTTTGTGGTCTGTATCAACACACACACAAGGTCTCTTAGTGCAATCGTCCATCACTGTGCGCTGCGTAGGGGTCACGTGACACTGACGTGAAACCAGGCTTCATTCATACCGTAGGAATCATTCAGTCTCGATCTCAGAGTCCAGGCTGAGACCTGGGGAGGTTTAGTCTGACTTAAATGAGCTGGTCTCGGCTATAACACTGCCACTCCACACCTACTGTCATTGCTTGGGCAAACATATGGTACCATACCAAACTTGTGGCACAAGAGTTGCCAAATGTCGACATGTCAAACTTATTTAACAAACAGCAATGTTCTGAAAGTGCCACAGAGCAATAGTGTTCACCCTACAAATGGTCTCTTCCTGTTGTCTCTGCTTATCAAACTGGGTCGGAGAAAGTATTTTAACATCTGAAAGCATTACACATTTCACCCTTTAAGAAAAACAAATCATTGACAACCACTGAATGAGATGCTTTAAAAAAGACATGTTATGACCAACAGAGGGCTTCAGTCTGCAACTCTGAGCAGCGGCACAGTCCTGAGCATCCCATAGATCGATCGATCTATCTATCTATCTATCTATCTATCTATCTATCTATCTATCTGTCTATCTATCTATCTATCTATCTATCTATCTATCTGTCTGTCTGTCTGTCTGTCTGTCTGTCTGTCTGTCTGTCTGTCTGTCTGTCTATCCATCCATCCATCCATCTATCCATCGGATCAAAGCAGAGAAACCGAATATATCAAACATCATATCCAGCTCTTCTGGCTTTCATTTGGTCATAAACCATTCACAACGAAATTCAATGCTAACAAAAAG
Organism: Carassius auratus; assembly: GCF_003368295.1. Lineage (NCBI taxonomy): Eukaryota > Metazoa > Chordata > Actinopteri > Cypriniformes > Cyprinidae > Carassius > Carassius auratus. Next base: position 4,321,612 of record NC_039261.1, read on the forward strand.
CTTTCAAAAGAACTGGCCATAGCAGCGGCTGTCACACTTGGCAAGTGGCTTCATCCTTACCTCCGTCTGTCTTGTCAAAGGAGTTCATGCAGGGGAAGTAGACGGCCAGTGCCTCAAAGGAGGCAGACAGGCTAAGCCGGCTCTGTGAGCGCTGCATTCGCATGCTGGGGAGAGCGGCGCTGCCATCCTGTCCTTGTCTGCCCATTTTACCACCCCAGCTCTCTCAAACACCTCTAACAACACTGAACGAGGACGGTAGACGAGTAGAGCTGATGCTGTGAGACGGTTCTGGAGAAACAGGTTTGGTAGAGTTGTGTTCAAAGCCGCGAGTCTTGTTAGTTCTCAGGTTGATATGCGGTGAGGATGACTGTCTGACTGTCTCCTCTGCAGCACGCTACTTCATCTGAGAGGTGGGAGGGGCAGACGGTGGCATGTGCATGTGGCCAATCAGAGGCAGAGAAACTGAGACCCCCTCAAACGCTTCTCCAGGAGGCAGAGCTCTGCCTAGAGATATGTTCGCACACAAACACATGCACATGACTTGCCTTCTGACTGCAGCTTCATCAGCCACTACACTGGCAATTATATACTCACACACAATATTGTTGGGAAGTGGTTAAAAGTAGCAAAGCTATGCAAACAATTCAACTGTTTCAATGAAATGCTACAATGACTGTGTTGTATTGTGGACACGAGTGAACAGAAACAACAGCTGCCAAACAGTCCTTAAAATAAGAGATACATTAGACTTTATTTTGCAATATTACTTGGCATGAGATAACAATAAAACCTGATATTTCATTTCGTGATGAGTTTTTAGGCAAACAGACACAGCATGTGCTTCAGTGAATACAGGACCTTCAGCTTAAATGGGAGACAAAATGTACACTGCTGTAGCTATAAATAGTGCATTGTGTGTAAGCTGAAATCATCACCCTGCTCAATACTAGCTAAAAATAAACCCTTCCTATTAAAGTCTGAAGAATACATTCGTGACTCATACCACTGCTCAAACCTCGACAGTAACACAAATAATGTACTGCACATAAATCCAGCAGAGCGCAACACTTCCCAGCACGCTTCTCTTGTATCGTTTCTTATCCAACAAACTTAAAATACCATCTAAGTACTTAAAATAACTGGGTGTTTGAAATCTGCAACGTAAACCACTGCCTAGTAAATATATAGCTGTCTATACTAAACACTAAGATTGCAATAGTGCAGAAACAGAAGACTGTTGTCTGACATTAGACTCACTGTGTGGTCACAGCATGTCAGAACAAACTGAAAGGATGCTGGTTTAAGTCACGGTTGCAGACAATGTGAATGCATAGAAGTGAAACACCTGTAGGGCTTTATGTCTTCATAAACAAGTTGTTAAAATGGCTCTTTACCATCGTATCATGTGCTGAGATATTGGCTTGTGTTGACCTATGACCCACGGGAACAGATGGACGTAGTGAGCGGACAGTGTGTTATTAACACAGCAAGTGGTTTCCACAATCCTGTAAAACAGCCCGTGACAGGGTGTTTAGAAAGGCTTGGCGACCGAACAAAGAGCTATATTAGGTTACAGGCCCTATTACAAGCACCTATAGGTGTGCACAACTCTACAGGCTGCTTTAAAATGCAGGTAGTCAAAATTGGGCTCGATCATATTTGACTAAAATGCACATTTTACAAAGTATTTAAATGTTATATTTTTTGTGCTTACCGTATCATGCATTTAGCTTAGCAAAGTGCTAATAGATATTGGTGTGCACTATATGTATGGTGTATAATGCATCTTTGGTTGTTTGTCAAGCTTCATTACAAAATTAATTTAGCAAAAGGTTTATTCACAGGAACCATTTGAATGAACTGATTCATTAAAATGAATCTAAAATGAGCTCCTTTGGGAATGACATTACAAACAGCAACTGTGGAAAGTAGTTACTAGTGGTGCATGTGTGTTCATTGTAAAAAGCTGTGTGTTTGTGATTAACAGATGTATTATTTAGATTAAGGAAGCATTGTCAGAGATTATAAACTCATTCTGGCCAGCAATGGTTTAACTCTCAGTCTGACACCACACATCACATCTACTTGGGCAAGCACCCGATCTCAATTTCTTCAGATATTGTAAAAATCTAGTTTCAATCAATTCAATAATGTGTATCTAATATTAAGGGCTTTAACTGAAATCCAGAATGTAATCCAGAACAAGTATTGGACATTTTTTATCTGTGGTTTCGTGTTAATATATCATTAAGTGCCAGTCCAAGGCATGTGCTCATGATTTTACATCATGCCTTACTGACGTACACAGCCAGTGTATCTATCCTCCTCCAGACTCTGTGTGTCTGTGTGTGAAAACGGAGTATTTTTAGCAGTATATGACTGATCTGGCAGGAAACAGAAAGGAGACGATCTTTTAATACGTGAGGATCAAGCACTGGGAGTGAGAACGAGCCTGTTAAGTGTGGAAACATGTTGATCTGAACAGCGGGAGAGTGAATCATTACTGCATCTACTGCAGCAGCTCTGATGCCACGAATATATTCTCTGACCTGTTTTAAGAGATTCTGGTGGAGGTACACAGCCATGCCTAACTACTTCTCCTGAACACAAAAGAAGATATTTCAATGAATGTTGGTAACCAAATAGTTTTGGTGATTTAACCAATCGGCAGATTTAATTTGGTGTATTAACATCCACTGAATGGACAATAAACACTACTTAAAATATCTTCTACGTACCACAGAAGAAACTCGTAGTATGGAATGCTATAGTGGCTACCGGCAACTGTTTGATTGCCAACATTCTTTAAAATATCTTCTTTTGTGTTCAGCAAAGGAATGAAATGCATACAGGTTTGGAACAAGTCCAGGGTGTGCAGTGCTTAATTTGTAATTTATTAAAAATGTAATTAATAACCTTTTTAATTAGTAAATTTCGAGGTCCCGGAACAAAGCGTGGTGATCATCTGGCAAGCGTGGGTATTTTGCATCCACTTCAGGTAGTTGTCAGTGCTGCCTACTTGCATTTCTTTGGTAAAATATAGGTTTGTGTATGTTTTATTGTTGTAAATCATTTTTTTTTATGCAATGCAAACTAAAGGGGCAAGATGTCAATCACCTCAACAAATCACATCAGTCTTTTCGCGGCGATTTATTGTTTAATTTTTACTAAAATTCTAATTAAACGAGTTTAAATGCAAGAAATTGTATACATGTTTAAAAAAATAAGTTGTATTGAGAAATGTATTTAACAAAAATAAAGGCAATTATCCTGTAAACGTGGTTGTGCGTAATATTTTACGTTTTGAGGTTTTAATTATCTGTAAGTAGCTGTTCATGTACAAAGTAAAAAAAGCTAGTATTTTTTGTAAACAAACAAACGAACAAGAAAGAAATAAAATAAAAGAGAGAATTCGCCATTATTTCTGATAAAGCTTGCTCCACACATACACACACACACACACACACAAATCAGTGTCCTCCAATTACAGATGTAGTTTATTACCGTGGAAATAAAACCTTGCATGATAACACACATATCTAATTTCATACTTTTATTGTAATTTTACATTTAGAGGGGATAAAGTTACTGACATTATCATTATTGTGCAGCATATGCATGCTGTAAGTCAGCATGAACGTCTTTCATTGGGGTGTGAGGGGATCTGCCAAATGAGGAGCCCGATCTGAATCCAGCTGGTTCCAGCACAAATTAAGCCCTGAGTGTGTGTAAAGCCCCTTTCACACTGCCATTCCGGCAAATACAGGGGTAAAGTGTTCCAGTAATTGTTCCCTGGTCGCTAGATTTGGCACTTTCACACTGCCAGTGATGACCCGGTATATGTGCATGCTTTCACACACAACCCTTGAAGATCCCGTAACGACACGTGACATCAGCGTGTGACGTGTAATGTACGAGTCGACAACGCTTGGCACGTTATACTTTAACTGAAGCAAGCAAACGATCTCTGAGTCAGCACGGAAAGTGAGGAACTAACGGATCTCTGCTTCATTACAGTTTGCACATATGTTTTCTTCGCGAATGTTGATCTTCCTTCAAAACAGCCGGTAAAAGAGTCGCGCGATAACACCCGTCATCACTTCGATACGGAATTAGATCTGGCTTTTGTTCACACAGCGCTCGTTCCGGATCGATTACCGCAATGTTACTATGTCCCCGACCCAGGTTCGATTCGGTAATCAATTCCGGGACGTGGTTGCTTTCACACAGAAGGCGACCAGGCAATGTTACGGGAATATTGCGTGTCCGACGTGCAGTGTGAAAGGGGCTTAAATGACACAAATGTGCAGTATGTCATATTGACAACTAATGGTTGAAATGTGCATTGCAGTCCAAATTCAAAATACTGAAGAGAGCGGTCTCTTCCACTAATTCCACCTCAGACTCAATGTTCACACGGGTTGCCAGATTGAGGACACGCAACAAGAACAATGAGCAATGAGCCCTACTTTGTAAGTTGAGTTGATTTTGCCGTGTTTTAACATTCCTCCATAAACGTTTTTAGATGAATGCTGAGGTTTTTTAGGTCAGGTAGAATCTTCAATCTCTGATCCAGTTTGTTTTCTAGCATCAGTGGCTGCAATATGCTGTGTTTTTAACCAACTGGCCACCCGGGGTGTTGATTGGGTAAACTGGCAGAGGGCGGAGTCACACAGACCGAAACAAAAACAGACAATCCGACACGGAACACACATTTAACAGCAGAAAAACTGGCTGTGGCACTATTTTTCTGATGTGAACCTGGCATGTTTCCCATATATCTGCAAACATATTACGGTATTTTTATGCCTTAGTACAGTCAAGACCATAGGCGGAGTGAGGCTTAGGAGCAAAAATGCACCTTAATTGGACAAAAATGCTCCTGCACAAACAAATCTAATCTATTACGTCTGTTGCTAACAAAGTTAATATTATGGCGTTATTTTACAAACAAATATCGAGAGCACATTATTGTAGTAGAAAGCACATTAATGCAATACGTGAGCGCGAGTCTCTTTCCTTTGCTCTAGTACAAAACCAGACATGCACGCTCAGATGTAGCTGCTCTCTTCCGGAAAGAGTGCGCACATTTAAAACGTATCTCTCCTCTCACTTAAACTGTGTCTTGTGCGCTCTCAAATCTCTCTGTGCTCATGCGCTATAGATATTACTTTCGCACCTGAATTAAACATTGTCAAGGGTTATCATTATGCACTTTTAAAAAGCAGTCAAAACAGATTTGTGCAGGGCATTTCTTTGATTTTTTTATTGTTGTATTTATTTATTTTTTTACATAAAATGGTTATTGGAGCTACTTTGTTTTACTATATCTCTTGTATCTCTTGTATTTTGATATCTTTGCACCTATGCATCTCTCTGTAAAATAGGCTACTTTGTAAACACTGTTTTAAAAGGTACTATAAATAAAGGTTTATCCAATCAGACCTCAACAACTGACCAATGAAAATACTACGTGAAAAAATATTGTCTGAGTAAACTGAACCTGGAATTCTTTTGACAATCAAATCTTTCATTTCTTTCTTTAACTTAATTTCCAGTTTAATAATATTTATCAATGTTAATGAAATAGAAATGGCCAGGAATTGGGTGCTTGGATGATTTGTACAGCCTCTGTCCAACTGGTTGGTCTAAAACGCCTATGGCCCTAAAGACTTTATATAAAACATCAATGTTATGTCATAATATGTCAGATAGATAACTCAACTGAATTTAAAATAATTGCATTCAATTCTCAGTTTGTATGATGGCAATAATAAGTAACAACTCCTCAAATCAACAACAAATGTTAAAATAGATGTAAATGATGCAAATTAAGATCTTTAAGAAAATCCACTTAATATTAGCTATACATTCAATAGCACTTCAATGACTACAGTGATATGATAGGTATATGTATTGTATGCAAATGCATTAAACCCATAGAATATAATGTTGTATTGTTATGGCAAATATGAAAATTTCATTACAGTGTTATATTTGGTCTCAAAATCTTAAGTACATATACACGTTTAGGGAATAGTGCAACTGACCCATATCTAAATGGTTATTTACATATCATCCATTCACGTGATTTTTTCCAATATTATGACAAAGAAGTATTAAAGTGTAAAGAAATCACAGATCCATCTTTGAAATCTGAATGGTTAATAACTTTTGATTTGGTTTAATTCAGGTGTCCAACGGAAATCCATGCGCAAGAGATTTGCACTCAAGCATTGTATTAATGTGCTTTCGTGCTACAATAATGCGCTCTCGATATTTGTCAGTAAAATAACACCATATTTATGAATAGTCAATGTCGTAAAATTAAGATCTTCTCATGTTGCGGCGCATTTTATTTTAGGCGTTTTTACAGTGTTGCGCATTTCAACTAATCACACACATTTCTGTTGAGTTTAGGAATGCAACGGCCAATCAGAAGCGTTCAGATGAGTCCGTGCTGAAACTCATCAGTTTTGTTGAGAGTGTGCGCGTTCGCCGACTGAATTCCAGACTCTTGTGAGTTCCCTCATCATAAACTACAAAGTGCAAATGTATGTACAAAGTAATAGATTCATTTCACAGTTTATACATAGGCTACTTAAGTGATTATAACCATATATATATATATTTTTTTGAGAGTGCTTAAACTCAAGATTGATCAATGTTAGTGATAATTTATAGCCTATAATTTATTCAGTGTTTGAATAATCGTGGAAAGGAAACATTATATAGCCTAATTATACATTTCTGTCGTTATTATTAAAGGTACAGGTTGTAGGACCTGCCACTAGAAGGCGCACTATCAAAACAATAACAATCCCGTGGTTTGATGATGCTAAGGAGAGTTGAATAATGGGATTTATTGTCTTCTACCCAACCGCTGACGGCAATCAAATCAGACGGAAACATAAATCATGGATTTAATGCGAGTTCAATGATTTGCGCGAGTAGATTACATACAAAGTCAATGCAAAGACGTGATCAGACTATGGATCAGACGCATCCTCGCGCGGGTCTAGCGACGCGATGCCCCGCGTTTGGCCTGTATACCCCATAATACTGATCTTGTTGATCATTATAATAGCATACGTTTTCTGTAAAGATACGAATCAAAACAACTCACCTGTCGAGTAAAACACAAGCGATATCGGCATTTCTTTCTAGTTGAAGTCTGTTGAGAAGCTACTTCTGCAGTTGTCCACGACACTGTTGTCCTGTGGTTTCTACGTCAGTAAAGACGGTAACAAAGGGTAACTAACGTCATTAGATTCATATCCATTCTACATACTCCGATACAGTAGGTGGCGGTATGCACCTGATAAGCCATGGTTGCAATCTGCCATTAAACTAAGAAGAAGAAGAACTATCGTCATTGACAGGCGACTGCACTGCCCCGTGTCACTGTTTAGAATGGGAATTTTCTCATGATTTACAAGTAGTTGAAAACATTAGAGATATTGTTAGTAATCAGCTGGATAAAATATATAACACTAGCCTAGTGGTGTTTGGATATTTTACTGCGAATATCTTAGAAATTGTAATCTCATTAAATACAAATTCGGTCCCATTAAAAATATATATATTTACCCTAAATGACACCCATGTCTGGTTCTTGCCTAAAAAGACATGTTTATGATGTTTAATACATTTGGCTGCTTTTAGCCTTACCCTGGAGTTGGTTCACACTCCGCCTATGGTCAAGGCATTACATACAACACCTAGTCATAAAAGGGAATGCATGCAAGCATGTTGTCCGATTGTACACACTTTACACAAAGCCAGAGAAACGCTGTGTTCTTTCCAGCATAGATGTGTCATCCAAGCGGTTAGTTTATATGAACTGAAATAGTGCTCATTTGCATCAATTATGTCAACTCACCAGTCAAATCAAAGCAAGCGCTGCAGGAAGTTCCTCCAGCAGCAAAGACCTTTTAAACTCAACAGTCTTCCCTCAACAGACAGCAACAGGGCATCTGTGAGGGTAATTTACCCCCTTGTATGCTGTAAATGCTGTAAATCTACTTTATCTAAAGGGAGGCTTTGACCAGTGTGTCTGATCTTAGATTTCACCGCATGACTACGCAGAACATCCGATTCAATCCATCCCATCCCAGCAGGTCTTTATGAGGCAGAGCGGGGCATGAGGCATGATTACACCAGTGGGACCCCCGAATCCTGCCTGTGAGCTGTAGAGAGGGACATGCACTTCCTCAAAGCTAGCTCATATCTCGGTGTGTGTGTGTTCAGATGGGCCACTCACTGGATCACGACTTACACCATGGAAAAACTGAATGACAAGGTGCTTTTTCTCAGAAAGAGAGATAATAGGAGGTCATTTTGGGACATTAAAGATATATTTTTTCGAATATATATATTTTTTGAAGGTAAAGTTTCACTTTTTTTGTGATAAGTACTTCTTTATCTTGCAGTTATTCATATTAGTTGGATCAATAAAGTAAGAAAATTTTCCTTTTTCCTTTTAAAAAAGTGTCCTTTTATATTCATACTGGTTTTATATAATTTTCCAAAACTTTGTTTCCATATATTAAATCGATAATTCTTTCAAAAATATTTATAACTGAAAAGCAATGAATATTTTCTCATAATTTACTTACCATTATGCAGTTCCAAACCTGAATGACTATATTAAAAAATGTCTGTTTGAATCAACATTTTGGGTGAATTATTGCTTTAAATGATTTTGTCATATGGTGTAACCAAGTAAAATATATAATACACATTTCTTAAAATTTGAACACATTAGTGTATATACTGTAGTACATCTTAATCTTTTTTTATGTATACATATCATGAAAATATCTAGTTTTTGCAACTTATATGATGCTTGGTTTATAACAAAAAGGATTTTTTTTATTTTTTTTTACTGCGGGGCTCTGCAGGTGCCACCTTAATGACATCACTTCCTGTTTTTGTTTTTTTCTACATGGTAGTTGCACCACATGATTTCTACATGGGTTTCTACTGGCAGTGATATATATATATATATATTACACAGTGCTGTAAAATGAATGAACACAGACGTATTCAGATTCAGTTTTATGAATAATTGCACCAGTTTGACTGCATGGTCCAACTGGATCCTAATGATCCTGATTTATCTGAATGGCTGTGATGTTTGCTCAAAGCCAGCTCTTGCATTACAGTCTAGAACACAATTAAAATATCACATTGTGCTGGTACAAAAGCAATATTTGCATCAGATGGGATGTACTGTTGTTAATGGAAAGATTGACTTTCTAAAATTTTCTAAACTTGGGTTTCGCCAGCTAATGCCATAGAAGAACCATTTTTGCTTCTCCAAAGATCCTTTCAGTGATCAGTTCCTAAAAGAACCATTCTCTTTCTTAGTATGTAGAACATTTAAATATTTAAAGAACATTTGTTTTCCCATTATAACAAACCTTTTGTGCAATGGAAATATTCCATGGATGTTTAGGGTTCACGGTGGAAACACAAACATTTGAAAAGATTGACATGCGATCCATGATGGTGTTGGCAGCTGCCACATTGTAGTCCAAAGTGTGCCAGACCTTGAGACGACCAGACCTAGTTCATCTCCTCAACAACAAACACTGTGGCCTAGAAAAACATTCCGGCTCGTTCACGGTTCCTCTACATCTATCTGAAGAGTGGCATGTGAGAGCTTCTGCTCAAAGCCATTGTGCTGATAAACGCCGCATTAAACACAAAAGACTAACTCTCACTGACAGAGATAGAGAAACCACATCATCGTAGATTGGGCCGTTTAAACAGACCGAATCGGTGCATATTGATTGCATGACCTGCATTTACAATAGAACTGAATGCTCTGCAGAATACCTCATCTAAACATGGCCTACTCTTTATCTGTTATTTAGGACATCAGCAAAACATCGTATCCACCAGACATCCTTATTCACGGCAAATTAACAGAGTTTCACGGGGATGTGAACTACATAAAGTAGAAGCCAATAAAAAAATAATTGCAAGGCCATCTCCCAAAACACTGCAAAATTTAATTACATTTTTCTAATTTAAAATCAAAACACTCTTGAATCAAAATGCATTTTCTCGAGAAACCGTTTTAAGCAAAAACAAACAACATTTTGATATATATATATATATTTTTTCAGAAAACAAGACTCAATATCTTAAGTCATTTTGCTTCTCAAGTAAATGCATCTTGAATGCAGCTGTAGTTCCAACCACTTAAATTTGCGAGGTTGATTGCGAAAGTACATTTGAACCTTGGTTTCCGGAAACACATAATAGTTGAACTATGTTGGTTATGAGAGATCTTGCGACCACAGTTGGCTAACGATAAAGTTCAGCACACGTTTGTGTTTGTGTAGCAGCTCAGTTCACTCACGCTCTGGGTCCAGCTGGGAGGTGCTCTGACTCTTCTTCCCCAGTCCCACCATGGCGGCCATCTTGGCTCCGAAGCTGGAGCGCCTCTTCTTGTCGTCGTCCTCGTCGTCGTTCCTGCCCAGCGAGCACATGTCTCCACCCACACTGGAGCTCTTGGTGATGTTGGACCCCGGGGTGGCCGTCTGAGCCCTGTGTTTCATTTTAGATGTAAACTCACTGTCAGCCATGTCAGGTGCAGGACATACAGGAAGAGGAGGACAGGGACAGGAAGAGAGAGGAAGGGACAGCATTCAGCTACAGGGTTTAGGAAAAGGGTCAAAGGTGAAGGACAGACACACGGGTACAACACAAGATGGGACATCTACTGAGAAGCATAAACATGATGATGTATTTTTGAAGGCCAAAACCCAGAAATGAGTTGCATTTCAGCACTGTCCTGAAATCACTGGGTTTTTGGTCGAATTCATGAAATAAGGTCTCTGTGTTAACACAAACTCATGAAATCTTCACATTTCATTCTAAAACAAAATACATCAGTAATACCTCTTGGGATGTAAAAAAATAAAGCTTTTCCCTCTGTCTTGAAAAGGTGTTTGCTGACAAGTGTCTAAATTGGACTACAGAGTTAGTTTAAACTGGACTAAACTGGTTATGTTTATAATCTTGCTCTTGTAGACTCAAACTTTCAGAGAAAATGGTTTCTAATAAAGACAGTGTAGTTTGTTTATAGCCTACTTGAAGCCCAGGCTTCACAATTCATAGAAGTGTTGATTTGTAAAGATTATATGACATAAAAACATTCAAAACTCATAAACGTTTGATGATTACAGAGCTTATTTATGCAATTATCCAACAGCCAATGGAAAATCCTTTTGGGTTTTTGTCAAAGGAGCCAGGCTGATGCAAACATGTGTGGGTTGGTCAACAAAAACACACTAATGGCACCAAACAAGAGAAATCTATGAAAACTTTGTGAGTCCCGAGGCCTGATATACTGCAAATACATTTACATATTTATAAGCTTAATAAAAATACCCTGCACTTGTACTGTTGGTATACTACACTAGTACAGTCTGCTAAATTAGAACAAATAATTTTGTACCCAATGCAATTTAATTGTGCGAAAGTAGAACTAGGTGCAACTAAAGATGAACTGAAGTATATCTGATTGTGCGAAAGTGGAAACTATTGCAAACATACTTCAGGCACACTTTAAATATCTTGCACTTAAAGACCAATATTATACCAAAGTCAGAGAATCCTTACTAAACCCGTTTTAGATATTAAAACACCTTTCATGCATAATATTAAGAAATGTGCAAGTTTACTTCTAATTGTATATCAGTAAGTTAATGGATTTGAAGTATACTTAATATGAAATAAATGCATTTTAAATAAATGAGGGCATAGGATTTCATTTTTTGTTTTTATACTAGGTTAATGTTGTCACATGAGGTGTAAAGACTGTGCTGCTGTGTCTACTTTGAGCTCATAAAATATAAAAACTCTGACTCCGCACCATTCATTTAATCAGTCAGAAAAGGTTTCCTTTAGCATATCTTATAGAAAGGTCAGTATGTATAGAGACTACACAGACACACAGTTTGCAGAAGGCTTATATAATGACCTATTTATATGACATCGAGTCGAACACGGACGTGACTCATCAAACTCTCCTGAGAAAACATGAGAGGACGTCTAATAGAAACCACAGATTACTCTTCTGTTGCTCTCTTGAGAAATGGCAAGTTTACAGGTGATTCGTTTTTTCTGTGTAGGTTTTTATGCACCGTGTGTGTGGCAGGAAAGGTGTGTGTTTTAAGTCTTGTCAGGCAAAAGGGGAACGGTGGGTGGACAGAAGGACTAAGGCTAATTTGTCTTTGATGAGCCACCTCCATTTCATCTTTTGTTGGCATTAACCTCCCGCTGCAGCAGCTCAGTGTTTCTGTGGAAACTCCAGAAAGCGATGAAGATGAGGAGCTGTTTGGGTCAGAAACTACGAGGTAACGCACAATAACAGACAGGAAATGACCTTGCCTGGCTTCAACAACAGCATCCGGCTCCATGAATGAGATTTCCCATCAATAACCCAACACGAATTACCAAAAACATGTTTTCAAGAGCATACTAAAAATGCAGTAACTCAACATCTGTACAAGCGAGTCTCTGAGTGCTGGTTATGTAAAAACTCATTCTACTGCAGTTGCTAATTGCCGAAAAATTCCGTTAACGACATAAAAATTCTTTTTTATCTTCTGTAGCGTTTTTAATGATCACAAACACTTCATCTATATTCAGTTAGTGACCCACAAATGGCACTGAAAACCCATTGAAGTGGAAATGGCGGGAAATGCTTTGCGAACTGAAGCTTTTTTTCTTGGTTCTGCTCTAATTGGAGTGCAGACGGCAGATGTTCATGTGACTCTCCCCAGGGTTACTGAGATGACGGTGATGTTGTGTAAGACACAAGCTCTTTTGGGACAGTACGATGAATTATAAGGCAGTGGAGAGATGTGTCATCCACAAGAGTGAAATGACTGTGCCGTTTCTTTTTTAAAATGCATTCTGATTTTGGTCTAATCGAGATTTATGCATTCTGGTGTAAACCTATTTTTGATTGTGTTTTCCAAAAGCAAATAATGCATCCCGTACAACACTACGTTGTCACCTAGTTGGTGAGACTCAGTACTATAACGTAAATAAACAGCAATGTCCCAGTCTTTTACTATCACAATGAGATTATCACACTCGATTGCTACATTAGTAGGGCCATATGAATCCAGTCGTAAAAACTGAATTTACTGCATAACGCGGAATTTCACAAAATGTGTCTTATTTTTGATGAAGAAATTAAAAAACAGGTCAGTACAATCAAATTTTATTAGAAATGTTAAAAGATAACTTATGTTAAATTTTAAAATCCTTTGCCTCCATTACATATCTTTGTCATGTGTTTGATAGCCACATTTGAGTGATCATTGCAAAAAAATGTTTATGTACATATATTCTGTTTACGTATGTACTGTGCTCTATTTATAGTACCAGTCAAAAGTACTGTAATTAAAAAATTTGACTGGTATTGTACCATAAAGGATATCGACTGATATATCGATATCAAACTTATTTTACTCCTTAATATCGGTATCGGCCCCCAAAAACTCATATCGGTCAATTATTATACTGACCTAGTTACATTTTACCTTAAGCACACAGAAAACATATAATACATAAGTATGATCTATGTAATAAATAATCTTTTTACTTTATATGAATATTGTTGTAAAATAAATAAATAAAGATTTTTAATCATATTTATCATAATAATTAATATTTTTTTCATTAATATAAAATCTAAATATAAGGTTTCAATCAAGCCATAAATATAATTTGACATTTTCCTGTAACTAAAGAGATTTTTTTGTTTGTTTGTTTATTTTATTTAATTTGTTTTTTCAATGTGACGTGTGCACATGAGAATGCACACTATATAAATAAAATAAAACTATTTCCTAGCTCTCCTCATAAACTCTTATTTCATGAGCTTTACATGGGAATACATCAGATCTTTACAGGCATGATCACACTAGCCGGGTTCATGAGACGCTTTGCCTCTAACCTCTCAGGTTCCTCCTGTTCTTCCTCTTCCTCTGGGTTGACTGTAGCCCCACCCACCTCCCCTTCAAGCCCCGCCCCCTCTGTGTTCGCTGTAGTGGCTTCCACCTGCTCTTCCACAGAGACAGAGCCCTCCTCTCCCTGACTCTGAAGAGCCTCCACACGGCTGACACACACACACACACACACACACACACGTAAACCATGCCACGACACCATGAAAGGAAGCATGCAAGACAGAAAAGACACAGAAAAGACAGATATGAGATGAAGATAAGAAAAGAAACTTTGAGCAAAATAAAAACAGTATGAAAATGTGACAAACGTGAACAAAAGTGATTCTGTGACAGAATGATGCTGTCGTATACTGTGAGATTCTCTTTGAGAGTTTCAGTTCTTCTGTTAATGGGTGAATCTTTTATAACTAGTGAAAAACGTCCATTCAATCAAAAATACATTTTAGGCTATAAACACATTGAAACATTCATGAAAAGTACGCTGTTTTTCCTCAAAATTATCATTCTCACTTGAGCGATATGAAAATATTTAATAATAAAATGTAATAATGAAAAAAGGGTTGGCCATTTCTTCTTGAGATTCACCCATACCAAGTTTGTTCAAAAGCATGTGATGTGGTCTCAGTCATTGGTAAACACACTCTTGGCAGGTTCAGAGGTTCGGCTCAGTTCACGAGCAGGCAGAGCCGAACCTGAACTCAGCAGAAGCACAGTAAGTGTGTTCCTGACTGCAGAGGCTTTACTGTGCACTTACCTGATCCTGCGGCCCGCTCGCACTCTTTCTGACTGGACAGACATGTGGCTTGTGCTGCTGAGCCGAGACGCACTCGACATAGCGGACACGTCGCTTACATCACTGTCCGACGACCTCATGGAGAGACTGTCCATCCCACGCTGGGAGGGAGGAAGAAACAAAACAAAGCATGCTGGTTATTACATTCAAATAATACTGCACAAACTGCCTTTGTTCAACTACATTACAAAATTTGATTTGAAGCAAAAAAGTAAATGAAAACTGGACCAAAAGACGATCAAATTAAATTTGCTTATTATACATATAAAAACAACATATTACACATGATACGAATTGAAATATTCAAGTGCTTTGAGAGCATATGGCGGCTGATTACATAATTTATGATGCTTCATGGGAATGGGCGGAGCTAGAAATCTTTTGGCGCAATTTGCTCAACCAAACTTTCTGATTGGTGGGATTTGTTGTAGAGCATCAGGGGTAATGTAGTTTTCTAACATAAATACCACTGTCAAACATGATTATTTGAAACACTGTGAACAAATGGATGATATACAATCAACTAACAACATCGGCGCTTACAAGAATATTTACAAGTTTTAAATAAAAATCTATTCCCTATGGAGAAATTGAGTGAAGTTTTTAAGTCTGAAACTGGAATGCTGCACTCTATGATGCTAGCATGCTGCTAAGCTAGCAATAATACGCTAAAAAACAAACCAATAGACTTTAGTCAGGGTACTGCTTGAACTTCTGAATTATATTTGTATATTTCTGACTTCATCAGCCATCTTTGATACACGTGATGTCCCCTTATATTTCATGTTTTTCAGTCCTTATTTCTAGTGGAAAGTGTGTTAAATGTTGTCTAGGTAGTCAGCTCTTAGGTTTTCAAACGGAACAGATAATTAAAATGTTTAGAAAAGACACTAAGTATGTCATCTTCCAGAACACACACTGCTCTCAGCTGTCCAAAACCAGATTTGATATAACCTATACAATGACTCAAACAAGAACCGGAGGACAGGAACGAGATCAGCTGTTATATGACGACAGGATTCACAGCGCTGATCTCATCTTATAGTAAACTCAAGACGGATGATATATTTCAGCAGTGCACATGATGAAGCAACAAACAGTAAACCCTTGATGATAATCTAAAGAGATTTTGTTCTCACTAACTGCAACTAAACACTGCACGTTAAGCCATTTTGGTGCTCTCTTGGGTTTTAATTGTGTCGTGCTGCACTGAGAAGCTCCGCCCACTGCAAAATCTCATTGGTCCAAAACTCACTTAACATGATGTGGCCACGAAAAAAAAAAAAAAAAAGGTCAGTGTCTAATTTAAGTTTACAAAATGTACACAACCTTTTTTAAAGTTTGGGGTTGGTAAGATTTTTAATTTGTTTTAAAAAGAAGTCTCTTAATCTCACCAAGGCTGCATTTATGCGATCAAAAATACAGTAAAAACAGTATGGTGTAAAATATTATTACAGTTTCAAATAACTGTTTTTCTATGGGAATATATTGTACAAATTTAATTTATTCTTGTGATGTAAAGCTGAATTTTTCAGCATCATAACATATTTAAATATGATGATTTGCTGCTCAAGAAACATTATTATTATCATCAGTGTTAAAATTATTTGTAGAAATGATCATTTTGTTCAGGATTTTTGATGAATAGAAAAAAACTGCATTTATATAAATATAAGGGTTTTGTAACACCATAAATGTCTTCACTGTTACTTGTAATCAATTGAATGCATCCTTGCTAAATAAAAAGTACTTTCTTTTTTTATTACCTAATCTTACTCACCTCAAGCTTTTGAATGGTAGTGTATATCACAGGTTGTAAATTGTAGATTTAATAATAAAATAATAGATATACTATTTAAAATGAAAAGTAATGGTCAAATGTAGTCAGTTGTGTTAATGTGAATGTGATTCTCTACACACTGATTGAACACTAGAGTAAACGTGAGATAAACTGACTTCAAACATCTAATATATACTACCAAAACATCAGTTTATTAAAAATGTTTGCACAAATGTCTAATCTAATTGCTGCATCCAAATATCTAGGACCCACTGGATCCGTTTGGCTTTAAGAGGAACTTCTCAATGCACCTGGTTGGTGACACTTTATATCATCTGAAGAGTTAATTCGGTATCGCCGGCTATTCTCAACCACAAAGACCAAACGACTGGCACTGGACATGTTTGTAAATGTGTTTCTAATACCAAGGGATTTCCACTGGCTGAGACATCTCTCTCTGAATGAAGGACACAAAACACTGAGGAAATAAACTCAAGCAATAAGAGAAAGAAACATACCCTTGATGGATCCTTCAGAGTGCCTGTGTGCAAAGACAAACAAGGGTTAGATGAAACTCATCACACAAAAGCACAGCATGTGACACAGCATTGTTGCTTGTTACATACAAATACACATCACACGCGACACACGGCTGACATAAACTTATGTGGACAGCATTATTCAACTGAATCTGATCCAGTCAACCCAAATAACCAGAAAGAAAACACAATGTCATTAACTGGCAGAATTAAAAGTCATTCAACATAACTTCTGTTCTGCAAGACTAAAGAAGAGACTGCATCTTTAAATCTTGTACTGTGTCTGCTAAACATTTCTTTTGTCAACTTTTAGGAGTACATTTGCATACACTGTACTGAATATAAGCTAAAACTAACACACATGAGCTCTAATGTTCCCTGTAAGATGCGCGTGCGCGCCACGAAGAAGGAATAATGTGCTGCGCTCATGCATTTAATAAAAATAGAAACATTTTCTATTTTATATATATATATATATATATATATATATATATATACTGTAGCTTTATACTGTAACCAAATTCCCAGGTAACCTAAACTGTACATCATTTAGTTACATCAAGGTTCAAATCAAATATAAATTAACATTAAACATAAAACACTAAAGTTAAAAGTTAGAGTTTGTTTTGCACTAATCAGTTGTTCCACAAGGGGGCAGCACTGGCCCGAGCTGTTGTTTCATAGTACACAATGAAACTGAAGAGACAGAACAACATCAAAACATCAGAGACTACACCCACACTGACAAGTGATTGTGAGGGGGTTGTGAGAGAGACACAACCACAAGCTAAACGTATTAACTTATTTTAAAGAAACTGACCTCAAACCTGTGAACGTTTGTGTAGTTGGGATGTTTTAAACTCTTTTAGCAATTTTACCCAATCATATACATTGCTTATTCCAACACACACACACACACACACACACACACATACACACACACACGTGCACGTCTCCAAAGGTTGTTTTGAAGGGCTAAATGTTGGTGCCACACAAACTCAAGCCTTATACCATACCTGCATCTCCATTCTCTGACACTGTTGACTCTGACACTACAGCTGATGTGAGGATGAGAGGAAAACAAGACAGTTTAGACGGACGCACAGTGTGATGATGGACACACACTCACACACACACACAGAGTTTAGATGAATTTCATTCCGAAACTCATCACTCATATCATGCCGAAAAAAACGTAAAACAGATCTGAGAAATCCAACATAAAAAACAAACATAAAAAAAAAAAACGTAAAAGATGTAAAGCATCAAAACAAAGAACTGATGCATACTTTGAGCAAAGGTTAATGAAACACACAAATCTCAGAAACACACTACAGAAAGACCACCACTTATAGCCTATTTTTCCAACTACATACTACAAGCAATGCTACGATTTACAAAGCATTTATAATCACTCACATGCTATTGTCTCAATCTTATAAAGTGACATTTACAACAAAAAGGCACTATCAGTTCAGTAGCTTTCCAAAATCCCACAAGCCTCCAACTTTTCCTGTTTTAGTGTTGTAAATGTAATGATTCGTGTAGTTTATTCTACTATTCTGCTTTTCATGTTTACTTCAATAATAATTCCAGAAAAGAAAACTTACATTTTTTGTGTATCATAAGGTATCAGTGAGAACTGTTCGTCACAGCATCAATAAAATGAATCGTGCAAATGACTATGATTGTGGCCTTACTTCTACCACAAGTTTCTAAAGTGATGCCAAAGAAAAAATTATCAGTTCAATTTGATGTCTCTACTTAAACCTTCCGAAGGTTCAATCTTAAATGACACAGCAGCAACAAGAGCAGCGAGAGCAGAGAGCTGAAACCTAGATCCCTTAGAAGCACACTAGGATTGATCTACTCTACTAAGGGCGGATGAAGAGCACAGGTTGTGCCATACCAGGAGCTTTCTTCTGCTGGTCCTCCCATGTCACCTCTGAAGTTACAACACAAGGAGAAACAATCAATGCTCCTGCTGAACAAACTGTTAAACAGATGTGCGCAGTGCACACTGTATAAGGCACATTTAAGCATGTTCAGTTCGCACTTTTGCACAATCTACCCTTATAGTGTTAAAAAGTTTTTTTTATTTAATTTAATTTTAAAAAGTGTTTTTTTTTTTAATCTAAAAACAAAAAACAAACAAAATGAATTTAAAAATGTATTTAAAAAATAGCAATTTATTATTTTAGTAATTTATTAATAGCATTTCATTTATTATGAATATATTTTATTTAAAAATACTAAAAAAACATAGTTTTTAGTTATGAAAGTGAAACTGAATTTTCTTTTTTTTTTAGGAGTGCTATTGAGCCACCTGCAGGTGAATGAATGCACTCAGTTTACACATGGGTACAGTGGCTTAAAAAACACAATAATAACCAATTATTCTCAATTAAATCCCACATAACTAGAACAATTGCACAGCTTGGTGTGAAACCTGAATTTCTAAACATTTTCAATAACAAAATAGGTTTCTTAATGGCATCACCAACACAATCATATCATACTGTACTATATATATGATGACAACCATACTGCAAATGTGTACATCATCTACTTGTGCTAAATCCATCCACACGAACATGACAGAGAGATGCACACGCTCACACACACTTGCCTTTCCTCCCATTGACAGGTGGGGGAGCTACAGACTCTTCCTGGGAATCTTATGTGGGAAACGGCAAACACATAAACAGAGGGTGAGTCCAATGATCAGTGTGTTCCACAGACACACAGGAACACTAACCAGCACACACACACACACACACACACACACACACTCAAGAGAAGTTACAAACACTTTTACAATAAAGTAAAAAATAAATCTTGCTGTGAGCTAAATAAATGATGTAAAGAAACAGGCACCCTGACTATGTTCAGAACAGTGTAGCTACTGTTTTTGTGCAGTGTGCAATTTCTAACATACTTCTGATTGTATTAATGAAATAATCACAGGCAATTGAAATCACGATATGGACTAAAATCTGTGAATATTAAACAGCGGAAGACAAAGTCATTTAAATATGAAGTGTGCATGTTCTGGTTGTCTCTGTCTAATGCACATACTGAAGCATACATTACACATTTATGAATTCAACTGATTGAAATGACAATAAATTAGAATAAAAAACAACATTTAATTGGGCACTATTACTGTTAAATTTGTAAAGCTGCAGTCCGTAACTTTTGGTGCTCTAGCGGTTAATAAAGGTCTTGCAGAAGAACATTGTGACTGGAGTTACTTCTCTCACTTATTACAGGTGTACTGTGGTGATGCTGTGTCATGATTCACTCGCTTATTATACAAACACAAAAATGTTATGGACTGCAGACTTAGATACATTATTAAAGTTTTAAACATTCCTGATTATTCATATATAATTAACAATTAAAACATTATCCAGAAAAAAAAGTGTATACTGTGCAGTATGCAGTGCACAAGTATTTGTAAGACCCTAAGTGTATACTGTGTAGTATGCATTAAGAAGTAGACTAGTATTTGTAAGACCCTTAGTGTATACTGTATGGTATGCAGTAAGTAGTACACTAGTATTTGTAAGGCCCTAAGTGTATACTGTGTGTTATACAGTAAGAAGTACACTAGTATTTGTAAGGCTCTAAGTGTATACTGTGTGGTACGCATTAAGCAGTACACTAGTATTTGTAAGGCCCTAAGTGTATACTGTGTAGTACGCATTAAGCAGTACACTAGTATTTGTAAGGCTCTAAGTGTATACTGTGTGGTACGCATTAAGCAGTACACTAGTATTTGTAAGGCCCTAAGTGTATACTGTGTGGTATACAGTAAGAAGTACACTAGTATTTGTAAGGCCTCTAAGTGTATACTGTGTAGTACGCATTAAGCAGTACACTAGTAGATGTAAGGCTCTAAGTGTATACTGTGTGGTACGCATTAAGCAGTACACTAGTATTTGTAAGGCCCTAAGTGTATACTGTGTGGTATACAGTAAGAAGTACACTAGTATTTGTAAGGCCTCTAAGTGTATACTGTGTAGTACGCATTAAGCAGTACACTAGTAGATGTAAGGCCCTAAGTGTATACTGTGTGGTATACAGTAAGAAGTACACTAGTATTTGTAAGGCCCTAAGTGTATACTGTGTAGTACGCATTAAGCAGTACACTAGTAGATGTAAGGCCCTAAGTGTATACTGTGTAGTATGCATTAAGCAGTACACTAGTAGATGTAGGGCCCTAAGTATATATACTGTGTGGTACGCATTAAGCAGTACACTAGTAGATGTAAGGCCCTAAGTGTATACTGTGTGGTATACAGTAAGTAGTACACTAGTATTTGTAAGGCCCTAAGTGTATACTGTGTAGTACGCATTAAGCAGTACACTATTAGATGTAAGGCACTAAGTGTATACTGTGTAGTATGCATTAAGCAGTACACTAGTAGATGTAAGGCCCTAAGTGTATACTGTGTGGTATACAGTAAGAAGTACACTAGTATTTGTAAGGCCCTAAGTGTATACTGTGTGGTATACAGTAAGTAGTACACTAGTATTTGTAAGGCCCTAAGTGTATACTGTGTGGTACGCATTAAGCAGTACACTAGTAGATGCTAGGCTCTAAGTGTATACTGTGTAATAAGCATTAAGCAGTACACTAGTAGATTTAAGGCCCTAAGTGTATACTGTGTAGTACGCATTAAGCAGTACACTAGTAGATGTAAGGCCCTAAGTGTATACTGTGTGGTATAGAGTAAACAGTACACTAGTAGATGTAGGGCCCTAAGTGTATACTGTGTGGTATACAGTAAGCAGTACACTAGTAGATGTAAGGCCTAAGTGTATACTGTGTGGTACGCATTAAGCAGTACACTAGTAGATGTAGGGCCCTAAGTGTATATACTGTGTGGTATAGAGTAAGCAGTACACTAGTAGATGTAGGGCCCTAAGTGTATACTGTGTGGTATACAGTAAGAAGTACACTAGTAGATGTAAGGCCCTAAGTGTATACTGTGTGGTATAGAGTAAGTAGTACACTAGTATTTGTAAGGCCCTAAGTGTATACTGTGTGGTATACAGTAAGTAGTACACTAGTATTTGTAAGGCCCTAAGTGTATACTGTGTGGTATACAGTAAGAAGTACACTAGTAGATTTAAGGCCCTAAGTGTATACTGTGTAGTATGCATTAAGCAGTACACTAGTAGATGTAGGGCCCTAAGTGTATATACTGTGTGGTACGCATTAAGCAGTACACTAGTAGATGTAGTGCCCTAAGTGTATATACTGTGTGGTATGCAGTAAGTAGTACACTAGTATTTGTAAGGCCCTAAGTGTATACTGTGTGGTATACAGTAAGCAGTACACTAGTAGATGTAAGGCCCTAAGTGTATACTGTGTGGTATACAGTAAGTAGTACACTAGTATTTGTAAGGCCCTGAGTGTATACTGTGTGGTATACAGTAAGTAGTACACTAGTATTTGTAAGGCCCTAAGTGTATACTGTGTGGTATACAGTAAGAAGTACACTTGTATTTGTAAGGCCCTAAGTGTATACTGTGTGATATACAGTAAGTAGTACACTAGTATTTGTAAGGCCCTAAGTGTATACTGTGTAGTACGCATTAAGCAGTACACTAGTATTTGTAAGGCCCTAAGTGTATACTGTGTAGTACGCATTAAGCAGTACACTAGTAGATGTAAGGCCCTAAGTGTATACTGTGTAGTATGCATTAAGCAGTACACTAGTAGATGTAAGGCCCTAAGTGTATACTGTGTGATATACAGTAAGTAGTACACTAGTATTTGTAAGGCCCTAAGTGTATACTGTGTAGTACGCATTAAGCAGTACACTAGTATTTGTAAGGCCCTAAGTGTATACTGTGTAGTACGCATTAAGCAGTACACTAGTAGATGTAAGGCCCTAAGTGTATACTGTGTGGTATACAGTAAGAAGTACACTAGTAGATGTAAGGCCCTAAGTGTATACTGTGTGGTATACAGTAAGTAGTACACTAGTATTTGTAAGGCCCTAAGTGTATACTGTGTAGTATGCATTAAGCAGTACACTATTAGATGTAAGGCCCTAAGTGTATACTGTGTGGTATACAGTAAGAAGTACACTAGTATTTGTAAGGCCCTAAGTGTGTACTGTGTGGTACGCATTAAGCAGTACACTAGTAGATGTAAGGCCCTAAGTGTGTACTGTGTGGTACGCATTAAGCAGTACACTAGTATTTGTAAGGCCCTAAGTGTATACTGTGTAGTATGCATTAAGCAGTACACTAGTATTTGTAAGGCCCTAAGTGTATACTGTGTGGTATAGAGTAAGCAGTACACTAGTAGATGTAGGGCCCTAAGTGTATACTGTGTGGTATAGAGTAAGCAGTACACTAGTAGATGTAGGGCCCTAAGTGTATACTGTGTGGTATACAGTAAGTAGTACACTAGTATTTGTTAGGCCCTAAGTGTATACTGTGTGGTATACAGTAAGCAGTACACTAGTAGATGTAAGGCCCTAAATGTATACTGTGTGGTATACAGTAAGTAGTACACTAGTATTTGTAAGGCCCTAAGTGTATACTGTGTGGTATACAGTAAGCAGTACACTAGTAGATGTAAGGCCCTAAGTGTATACTGTGTGGTATACAGTAAGTAGTACACTAGTATTTGTAAGGCAATAAGTGTATACTGTGTGGTATGCAGTAAGTAGTACACTAGAATTTGTAAGGCCCTAAGTGTATACTGTGTGGTATACAGTAAGTAGTACACTAGTATTTGTAAGGCCCTAAGTGTATACTGTGTGGTATGCAGTAAGTAGTACACTAGAATTTGTAAGGCCCTAAGTGTATACTGTGTGGTATGCAGTAAGTAGTACACTAGTATTTGTAAGGCCCTAAGTGTATACTGTGTGGTATGCAGTAAGTAGTACACTAGTATTTGTAAGGCCCTAAATGTATACTGTGTGGTATACAGTAAGAAGTACACTAGTATTTGTAAGGCCCTAAGTGTATACTGTGTGGTATACAGTAAGAAGTACACTAGTATTTGTAAGGCCCTAAGTGTATACTGTGTGGTATACAGTAAGAAGTACACTAGTATTTGTAAGGCCCTAAG
Organism: Carassius auratus; assembly: GCF_003368295.1. NCBI lineage: Eukaryota > Metazoa > Chordata > Actinopteri > Cypriniformes > Cyprinidae > Carassius > Carassius auratus. Next base: position 4,345,823 of record NC_039261.1, read on the forward strand.
TGTATACTGTGTGGTATACAGTAAGAAGTACACTAGTATTTGTAAAGCCCTAAGTGTATACTGTGTGGTATACAGTAAGTAGTACACTAGTAGATGTAAGGCCCTAAGTGTACACTGTGTGGTATGCAGTAAGTAGTAAGGCCCTAAGTGTACACTGTGTGGTATGCAGTAAGTAGTACACTAGTATTTGTAAAGCCCTAAGTGTATACTGTGTGGTATACAGTAAGTAGTACACTAGTAGATGTAAGGCCCTAAGTGTACACTGTGTGGTATGCAGTAAGTAGTACACTAGTAGATGTAAGGCCCTAAGTGTACACTGTGTGGTATGCAGTAAGTAGTACACTAGTATTTGTAAAGCCCTAAGTGTATACTGTGTGGTATACAGTAAGTAGTACACTAGTAGATGTAAGGCCCTAAGTGTACACTGTGTGGTATGCAGTAAGTAGTACACTAGTATTTGTAAGGCCCTAAGTGTATACTGTGTGGTATACAGTAAGAAGTACACTAGTATTTGTAAGGCCCTAAGTGTATACTGTGTGGTATACAGTAAGAAGTACACTAGTATTTGTAAGGCCCTAAGTGTATACTGTGTGGTATACAGTAAGAAGTACACTAGTATTTGTAAAGCCCTAAGTGTATACTGTGTGGTATACAGTAAGTAGTACACTAGTAGATGTAAGGCCCTAAGTGTACACTGTGTGGTATGTAGTAAGTAGTACACTAGTAGATGTAAGGCCCTAAGTGTACACTGTGTGGTATGCAGTAAGTAGTACACTAGTATTTGTAAAGCCCTAAGTGTATACTGTGTGGTATACAGTAAGTAGTACACTAGTAGATGTAAGGCCCTAAGTGTACACTGTGTGGTATGCAGTAAGTAGTACACTAGTAGATGTAAGGCCCTAAGTGTACACTGTGTGGTATGCAGTAAGTAGTACACTAGTATTTGTAAAGCCCTAAGTGTATACTGTGTGGTATACAGTAAGTAGTACACTAGTATTCCATTCCAAACATAGGCAGTGTGCTTGTGTTTAGCTCATCTGCATTGACACACCTGGCACAGAAGCCTGCGAGACGAGCGGTGAGGATGATGATGATGGAGCAGGAGGAGGAGGAGGAGGAGGAGGAGGAGGGGCAGGAGCTGGAGTGGGAGGGGCATGTGTGGGTGGGGGAGTGGCAACTGAAGAAGCTAGGTGGGCGTGTGCAGGAGGGGGAGGAGCATGTGCAGGAGGAGGTACAGGGGCATGGGTGGCAGCAGGGCCCAGGACAGGAGACTCCATCCCCATATGAGCTTTGATGATGACAATGAAGACAACAGGATTGGCAGAGACAGAGTTGTGGACAAAAAGACAAAAAGAAACAAGAAAATTAACAAGAGGACTAATAAGCCTTAAAATAGTTACAGGCTACTAAAACAGATATTGTTAACCGAAGTTTTGACATGAGGAAAAAGCAGTGCCCATATGAAATTATCCACTTTAACTTATTTATTATAGTTTTATTAAAGTTTATAATATTTTCTTCAGATATAATATTTTATATTTTAAATAATTATACATTTTATAATAATGCAATTTCCCGGAGTATTTTTTATAAATTTTGTTGTTTAGAAAAAATGTTTTAGTTGTTTGTTTGTTTTTTACTCTGAGCTTGTGTAAAATGCACACTATTGCTCAAAAGTTCGGGACCTTACAATTTACTTTTAAATGGTTCTGAAAAGTCTCTTATTATCACCAAGGCTGCAATTTATTTGATCAAAAATACAGATACATTTCATATTATTGCATATAAATGTTTTGTAAAAAGCTAAAAGTTTTTACTGTAACTTTTGATCAATTTAATTCAGAATAAATTTATGGAAAAGAAAATAAAGGTTTGAACAGTAGTATATAGACTTGCATGTAACAGTTTATAGTAACTTAAGAATAGAATACCGTTATTCCAAACAAAGTCTAATTTTCAATCAGCATTTTTGATTTTGGCACATCACCAAAAAATATTAGATGACACACACACACACAAACAAATACACAACGAGGCATTTGTGCCACTGTATTGTTATTTTTGTAAATTTCTTCTGTAGTTTTTTTTAAAATAATTATTTGTTTATTCTTATTATTTGATTAAATGGCTATCTTCGCTATGTAGCAGCAGCATTACCAGCCATTGCTTGTGTGCCTTGTGGAGGTGGAGGGGGCGGGGCCAGGGGTTGTGAAGCCCCTCCCACCGCTTCAACATTCAGACCGAAATAAGAGTAGGAAAGATAAACAAATGTATGCCATCAGACATGGAGATGAAACAACACAAATGTGAAAAGAAAAGCTAAAATTATTTTCTATGCTAATTCACTCCACTCACCATACTATATCAACATACTAACTACTGTACAGCACAATAACCTCAAATGCAAATATATAATTTTGCAAACTGAATAATTCAATAGTATAAAAGTGTAGCGACCCACTGAAATTGAACTATGCATAGTCTATCACCAAACTTTGATGTCAGTGGCAGAATATCAAGATCATATTTGCATTTGACTGATGTTAAGCATCCTGTGTGTCCTAAATATATGTTACCAGTCAGTATCTGTGGAAGCTGGGAGAGAACAGGGGGCGGAGCAGGAGGCTGAGGTACCGCCCCTGTTCCTGCTTCATTGGTTGATGAGTTGTGCCAATCAAAAAAGAAAACAAACCAAAACATCACTAGGTAACCAATAAACTGTGACTACCACTCTGTGACTGAAAGGAGCACTGATAGAGGTAGACTGCCATTTCTAAAACATAATATAAATATATATTCATCTCTAAACATAGCTTTCATGTCAGTGATTAACCCTTAAAGGTTGCAGAGCTGCTGCTATAAACATACCAGAACTTAGCTTGCAACTTAAATGCTGCCAGAAGATGCTACTAACATTAAAACTCTGACATAAATTGCTTTTACCTCAACAAATTTCAATAAGTGCACACTGATTTGTATGGAAGCAGATTTATGCTATAGAATAAAGATTTATATCCCATAATATTGAGTTAACATAGCGCAATTCAGACTTTTATCTTAGAATTGCAATTTGGACTTTTCTCCCAGAATTGATAGTTTGGAACAATTCTGACTTAATTTCTCACAAATCCAAATCTGTGTTTTGGAACAAAACCCTAATTAAATCTCAGAATTTGTACTTTCTTTCTAAGAATTGCTCAAAATTCTGACTAAATTTTCACTTTTTCTATCTTTTTATTTGCTTTTATAATTTAAAGCTTACATTTTGCAAATTAGACTTTCTCTCCCAAAATTGAGACTTTGCAAAATTACGTCTTGAAATTTGGACTTTCTCACTCAGAATCAACTTTATAACTTAATTTCCAGCAATTCATTTTTTTTTCTTAAGAATTTTACAACTATCGTTTTCCAAGAAAATAGTACTATTTATGAGACATAAAAATCACAAAAGCAAAAAATTAAGTAAGAATTGCAAGATACAGTAAAGTAAAAAAAAAAAAAAAACTTTTTTATAGCCAAAACAGTCTTTTGATATCCACTGTAGCAGATTTGGACATTAATCCAGACATAGACGAAGTACACAGACATCTATAATGATACACGCACAGCACTACTGAGTGCACTAACATAGCTGAAGCACAAATTAAAACATCCGTTCACTCGGTTAAATGAAAAGGAGAAGCTAGACCAACGACAGGTAAATCTCACAGGCTGAATCACACAGAGGAGATGATAAAGCCGTAATAAAGAAGACGGAGACGAGGCTAAACACACTAGAAGAAGCTAGTGCTTACAGACCTTCATAAGGTTCGGTAATGCCCTCGCCATCATCTGGGGAAAAAACAATCCATGCTGGGTTATGTAAAGGAGAATTCTATTATTCTATTGTTAAATGATATTCTATACTCGACTGCTTGTTTATGCATAAGCCATTTTTTGTGAAAACCATTGTGCAAGAGTAGTTGTTTACTTTCCTTATTTGTTGGATTTCTGTCAGTTACCCAATGGAAAGGTTACTCTTATCGTCCACAATAATGCATCTTGTGACTCTAAAGTTTTCCACTCATGCGCCACAAACCAAGCAGTTTGGTAGAAGCCTAGTTGGTCTACTCACTTCTGTCCACCGAGCCCTTCAGAGGGACTTGTGGTAGCTGGCGCCCTCTTCGACTGGAGACTGGCGTGCTGCTGGGACTTGTTTGGACCGATCCGGAGCGGATGTTTGCCCTGCGGGGACATATGGTGTGTCAGGAATCAACATAAAGCATTTAATCTAAAGAAGTGTTGGTGGTGGAGTCATAAACCTGGCCGAAACACTGTTAGACTAATGCAGAACACGCTGGTGAGAGGACACCAATATCATTTATAATATCATATCGCCAGCATCATTTAATGAGACAATAGTGTCAGAAAACACATTCCACTTGAATGCTATAAAAGGGACACATATCTTGTACTATTAAAAAAAACAAGTCAATATTTGGCACCGTTTTTTTTCCCTGGGGTTAGTAAGAAACTTTTGGGGGAAGTAAACACATTTGGTAAATGATGTCCTGTAGATAAGGTGCATCAACATAAGCTGTACATTTAAACATCTGTAAAAAAACAAAAAACATTTACTTATCCCAAACCTGTGAACGGCTCTGTATATAAATTGTAAAGTTGCAAAGTAAAACATATTTTAAATACATATAAAAAAAAGAAAAAATTATATATATATATATATATATATATATAATTTACGACTGTAAAAGAGCATGCATTTAATAAATATGTCACAGTCATGTGCATTTTAGCCAGGTAAATGTACAAATACATCCGTGTAAAATGCACATCAACTCCACAGTAAACACAATGATCTTTAAAGCACCTTTTGAGCTCAGTGTCACATCAGCTTTCAGTACATGTGGCTCATGTCTCAAAATCAGCTGTGGCACATCCAAAAGCTACCGCATCAGTGAAAGTTCATGCGTACATCTGACACATTCATGTCATTTCCTAGTGACTTATGACGTGCGGGGCAAATCGTAAGTCAAAAGCTGTGATGGCGTCTCAAAAGGTGTGATGGAGTCAGCATCAGGAGCTAAAGCTGCAAGGAAAGTGAAAAGGCCTGAATGCATGAGCACACGGCACTCATAACAGCCCATAACTCAAAGCATAAACTGTTAAACAATAAATAAATAAATAATGTTAGTAACACACACACAAATAATAATAAAAAGTCAACTGAAACTGTACGATGCCAGGTACACACCATTATATCTCAATAGGATATAACAGGTGTGTCTATAATCCAAATGAAAAGACCTTAGTAGCAACCGCCATCACTACTCTCTACAAATGAAGATAAAATCATAAACAGCATCGTTACACAGGGTTAAAATAAGAGGAAGTGGATAGAGGTGCATTCCAGGTGACAGGAAGCAGAAGGCATGGGTTCGGTTAGCGCTTTAGAGCTTGTTGTGATGGGTCGGGTCACCTCGTTAAGGCAGGAGAGGGAGGGGCAGATCTCCCTGAAGGTAAGGATGGCATGGATCTCATGTAGCCAGAGTCGGGCCGTTCGGACGAGCGGGAGCGCGTGTAGACCGGTCGCTCCATCATGGGCCGCTGGTCAGCTGACCTGGACCTGTAATGCTCATGTCTGTCCACCATGCTGCGGCTATACCTGCAGAACGTTAGTCAAAAAGCCACGCTCAGCCGAGCCCCAGTGCATCATGGGATCACAGGGCGTCTCAGCTGTGAAATGTCATTGCTTGGCTGATAATTAGCACACCAAACAAAAGTGGGTTGGAGTTTTAGCATTGGCTGCTCAGGGAAATCATAGAACCAAGGAGATTTACCAAACTGTTAACCAACAAATTGACATTGACAAACAGAAGATTCTGGAAGCTGCTGCAAAGAAAACAAGTCAACACAGTTGATACTAACACAACTATAGCCCCGTGACTACAGTCTACTCCTATATACTCCATCTATAGAAGTACTTGCACTAATTCTGCTGCATTACCTCAGATCGTCCTCAAAGTGTTCATGGTTAGCTGGAAACTCTGGGATATTGTCCTCTCTATGGATGTGCATAAGATAAGAACATAAAAGGCTAATTTAGAAGCTCTTATAACTGTCAGTAGTTGCTAAACAGCCTTATTATACAATTTACCCTTGTGAAAAAGTATCTGTACCTCAAGTCTTAAAGGTATCCTTCTGAAAACTACTTGCAGATAATATAATATTAATGAAACAACAGGCCACTTAAGTGTACTTAAATAGAGACACATTCATGACCAGTGCTGGGGGAGGTTACATTTAGAAGTAATGCATTACAGTATTGCGTTACTCAATAAAAACGTAGGTTACTTCTTTGAAAAAGAAACTCAGCAATTTTGTTGTAAATTTAAAAGTACTGTGTTACTTACTAGTAGAAATAAGTCATCATTAATGTTTGAGACTATGATTCTTAACACACTTAAGTAGACTTTTAAAAAGTGCACTTTGTAATAATTTTTTATTATGTTTTAAATTTAATAAATTGCACCTCTATCATTATAAATGGGTAATTACAAATATATTTAAATAAAGGACAAGTATTAATAGTGACATTACATTTTAGTAGTTATACTTTAACCATATTTCAACCATATTTCAAGGTCAATAGAAGTAATTATGAAATGGGCTTTTAAATAATATAATAATTATAAAATAATAGAGCAAGCTCGTGTTAGAGATCATATATATATATATATATATATATACACACAGATTTTTATAATACATTTTCATTTAATTACTATTAATATGAAATTAAGTGTCTGAAAACAATGCATTCAGTGCACACAAGTCTTTTTTCAAAGTATTTGTATTTTGTAATAAGTAATTTTTCACAAGGGGTATACTGATAAAATACATTATTGTGTACTGTTCGAAGTGAGATTCAGAAAACTAAACTAAACTAAACTAAACTAAACTAAACTAAACTAAAACTAAATATTATTACATTCTAAAAACTAGCTTCCAAACTAAGATTCTAAGATGTTCAGCTGTGCTTCTGTGAATGCGTGTGACGTTTATGAAATATAATATTATATAAGAAGCCATGTTAAAGAATACTGAGAACATTAAACACTTCTGTAAAAATGCATAGGTCAACGGACAACTACAGCATCTAAAAACTTGAGTCTTTACTGAAACTATTTCATTTATTGTAATTATACCTTTCTGTATCTGTAGAAGGCTCAATTTCTATCCTGGGGCATGTCCTACTGAAGAAACCACCTCAGTGTGTTAGTGTCCCACTTAGTACATGATATTAAGCATTTATTTGCTTTAAAAGGTATTAACAGGTCAGTAAAGTAAATAAATAAAATGAACTGGAGCCTCGGATCCATTACTGCCATCCATTACTAGACAAAGCCTCAGTGGGAACATAAATGTGGCATCTGTTCCAGGCAGTTGATAACAGATGAGTAAAGAAAGAGCGAGGGATTGTGATGTTTGTGATGTGGGTGTTTATCTCTTCAGAAGTCTTACCTGTAGTCTCCACCGTTTCCATTCATGACATGATTGGGCCATGGAGTAGATACATGATTGGGCCCATTGTAATATCTTTAAATGGAGGATGAGGATTGATGGATTGGAATGAAGAAAGGAAAGTATGATTAGAATGAGCAACAGCTGAATCAGGGCAAGGGCTGAGGGTTAAGTCTGTAACTAGTATAAAGCAGTCCTATATTATGTATGCATGAACAGAATGCATGTCTCAACTTAAGTATCCGGATTTTACCTCTCAGGAGATTCATACGAGTCACTGTAGGCAGACATTTGTCTATCTCTCCTCATCCTCCTGAACACAAAATAACAAACAATCAGATCCAATATGCCAAACATAATTTACCTGCTCAAAAAAAAAGTCCAGCGCAACCCTAAGGTGCCGTGGATTCACATACATTCATTCATTCATTCATTCATTCGTTCATTCTCCTGATATGTTTGATTCCTGTAGCTCAATTGGTAGAGCACTGCGCTATCAAGCGCGAGGTTGGGGGTTTGATTCCCCGGGAACACATGATAGGTAAAAATTGATAGCCTGAATGCACTGTAAGTCACTATTGATAAAAATGTCTGCTAAATGCATAAATTTAATTTAATTTAATTTATATCACTTGCTATTTTTCCAAGATAATAGGACTTGGGGGCACTCCACTCAGGACCATTCCACCCATCAACCACCAGATGTCACTTGGACACTAGCATCTCTCATACTGTTGCATCACACCCGAACTACATTCCCCATGAGTCATTGCATCACAATCACCCTGCCACACCTGCACCTCATTCATCAGCCAAGGACATTAAAATAATGGGACATTTATGGGTCACAATTTAGTTTGGAGACCAAATCTCACTATTAACTTTGACTTTTGCCTCAATATACTCATAACTGCTGCTTATTAATAGTTAGTAAGATTAATACTTTTTTAAGATTAATACTCGTTATTAAGTGTATGTATGCGGTTGGATTAAAGGATCTAAAATATGGTCATACAGAATAATGGTGTGGCCACATCAAAAGCTAAGTTAATATTTGCATTACATTACTCCCTCTAGATTACTTGCTGGATGTTTTTCGTGTTGCTCATGTAAATAAAAATCATAAAAACAATAAAAACGGTTTCCTGATAAAAAACAGATGTGTCAACAAGCTTTCTCTGATTGGTTTGCGTGACAAGGCGTCATGCAAATTTTCCCCTCGAGTGCAAGGAAGACGTGATTGAGGTGAATATCCAAATTTACGTCATTCACCCGGACCAAATTCGCAACTATTCATGTCTTTGCATTGACTTTTTATGTAAACTACTTGCACAAATAATTAGATTCGCTTTTGGTGTGCACACAGCATAAGGCATTAATATGTGTTTTATAACTACTAATCAACAGCTAATATGCTAGTTATATGCATGCTAAAAAAACAACAACTAGTTAATAGTAAAACTGGTACCTAAACTAAAGTGTTACCCATTTATGCATTTGGTAGACACTTTTATCCAAAGTGGCTTGCATTGTATTCAATGTATACATTTTATTAGATGCATGCATTCAGTAGGAATCAAACCCATGACCTTAGTGTTGCTAGTGCCATGCTCTACTGTTGGAGCTGCAAGAATCCTCTCATTTCCAAGAAATAAAAGACAGCCCATTCAAATCTCAATGCCACAGTTTTTTGTGAGTGATTCAGTGTGGCTTTTTATCATGTTGTTTTTGCATTTCTAGGAGGATACCTACTGGTTAAAGTCAAAAGAGCCCACCCTTAGGTGTACTTATATGGGATTTTTATGTGTTTTATGGATGTTTCTCCCTGGCAATTATATACCTGGTCAACAAGCCACATGTTTTGAGGAACCAATCATGTCTGTAGCAAATAAATGCATGGGACAACTTATTGTACAATATGTGTCAAAAAATTTTACTTACTAGGAGCAGTACTAACACTGATGGTAGATTTAACAAACGCCATTTATTTATAACATACCTGTAGTTTAAACAAAAGCAATTCCAAAAGGTGCTAGCAGTACCAAGGTCATGGGTTCGATTCCCAGAGAATGCATGAACCAATAAAATATACAAATAACTACAAATAACTTACGTCATAGAAGTGCAGCACAAGTGTATTAAGGTGCAGTGACATTTACTGCAGTAAGGCACATTTTACTGACGAAATCAAGCTATTTCTATAGGAATTTTTGTATAAGGGGAGATATTTCCCCACACAGATTTCATAAGCTGGTCATGTAAACACTCTTGGTTTGAAAGTGTCTTGTTTACATGCACTCATTTTAAGTAATCAGAATGAACCCAATGAGATTTCATATTTTGTATATCTGATTATATGAACTCTTAACTTGACAATCCACTTTTCGTATTCATTTACACATGCATGACATGTATTCTGAACAAAACTTCATGGCACATACTGTGACCTATGACGTTAGCAAATATGTAGAAAATTCAAATCAGTCTCCTCCACTGTTGCATAAGACATAAAACTTCAATCAGATCATTTCCAGTCCACACCGGCCCTTTTAATCTTAATTGAAATGTTATTTGGATTGACCGTTTACATGAAGGCTTTTCAATCCGACTGAAGCATTAATCAGATTACTAATGGATTATTTGATTGTATGTAAAAAAATATCTTGAGCTGTGCTTCATCACCACGCCTGCAAAATTTTGCTATGTGACCAAACCAATTATCAATACCACATGAAAATGATACAAAAATGATATGTGAATCTATTGCACCTCAGGGCCTCTGTAACCAAAGCTGGCTAGATCGACAACATCGGAGTCTCAACTGAGCCTCCAAATACATCCTGCATAGATGAAATTCCACATCTCTAAATAATGCATTTATATATAAGCATGGTGAACATCCACTGTAGCTTGCAGTTTTTTGACTGGCAGTTCTGTCATAGAGTGACGCTAGTTGGCTTGGGACTGAAAGAGTGAGTGCTCAGTCATCAAAACAGCTCCAGCCGTCCAGAGAGCAGCGCTGAGGATACAATTCATTACGCCATGGAGGGGTGGGGGGGTTGGCTTTGATAAGGACACATTGCACACATTTCCTTTGGGAAATATTGCTGGCGTACTTAGTGGCGTAGTTGGCAAAGTTACAATCTGAACCTTAACATATACTTTATGCTCCAGAGAGGAGCCGAAACGACTTCTGCACAAAGCTTTCTCATTGGGTGGAAGAGCGATGCTACAGAAAAGCCTATTGTTTTATATTGTTTTCTTTTACACCGACTGGAAAGTTTCCTAAAATGGATTCTAATCTACACTTTGTAAATCTGGTGACATAAACGTAAGGCTGCACGATGAATTGCATTTTAATCATAATCACGATTTTCACCTCTCTTGATTTAAAGGGATAGTTCACCCCAAATATGACATTTCTGTCATCATTTACTCTCAAGCTTTTCCAAACATGTATGGGTTTCTTTGATTTTATATTATACTATACTTTGAAGAATGCTAGAAACCAAACAGTTGCTGGTAGCCACTGACTTCCACAGTTTAGAAGAAACACTATGAAATTCAATGGCTAACATCAAGTTTTTCATTACACACATTCTTCAAATTATACTCGTTTATGTTCCAGAGAAGAAAGAAATTCATAAAGGTTTGGTGCACCAAAGTGAGGGTGAGTAAATGACAAAATCTTAATTTTGGGGCTAGCTATTTCTTTTAATTCAGCATCTTGCATGTTAACAAGAGTACACAAGATTTAATTGTCATGATTGCCAGATGTCAAGTGTTCAAATGCCCCAGAGTTTTTTTTTTTTTTCTTAAATCCATACATTTTCATCCCAGTGCTTAATCTGCCCAACCTGGCAACCGTAAAGCACAAATGAGCTGGAAACGCTCGTAAGCTGGAGTTTAGTGATCTCTATTGAGATTTACAGGAAACCTGCTGTTTGCAGTGACAAAATCTGTGAGCCAAGCATGCAGGTTGAAATTCTCTTGATTTGTGCAGAAATGAAAGTGCAATGACAGTATTTCATGGCTATATTAAAGCAAATTCATGATTAACCAGGTATCGTGCAGCCCTACATGCTGTAGATGTAAGGGGCGCAACTAGCTGTTCTAGTCCAAACTACTACCCACAGCACTAAATATGGAGCATCGTGCAAACGAGAGTGAACCGCTGTGGTTTACTACCTGTCCATGCTATTGTAAGCCCCGTCTGAGTATGCACGGGCCATCCTAGTGGAGCGCAGTAACCTGACCGCATCCTCCCGATAGAGGGGGTACATGCTAGGAGTCAGAACAGAAACCAGAGTGAGGTTGTTAGAGTTGGGGGTGGGGCAAGTGGGCGTTATCTAGATGTTAAGAGGGCGGAGATTTTCATCCCCCTTCCTCTCTGAGGGCACAGGTGAAGATCGCACAAAGCACAAAAGTGGAAATCAAGTAACCTTGGGCCGCACCTGAGTATAAGTCGCATCAGTCCAAAAATACGTCATGACGAGGAAAAAAACATAGTCGCACTGGACAATAAGTCACATTTATTTAGAACCAAGCACCAAGAGAAAACATTACCGTCTCCAGCCACGAGATGGCGCTCTGTGTTTTCAGTGTAGACTACAGGAGCACTGTGCAGCATAGAGCGCCCTCTGGCAGCTGGAGAAGGTAATGTTTTATCTTGGTTCATGTCTCTTAGTTCATGTCTCTTGGTTCATGTCAAATTAATTTTGATAAATAAGTCGCACCTGACTATAAGTCACAGGACCAGCCACACTATGAAAAAACGTGCGACTTATAGTCCAGAAAATACGGTATATAATAAATGTTTAAAAACAAAGTACTGCCATATTAAAACTGTAAGTCTTGAAATGAGATGAATCATTTTAAATTATTTCTGTAAGTAAAAACCATTTTAGCAAAAACAAGTGCAAAATGAGTGTATTACTAATTAAACAACTAAAGAGCATGTCCAAATGATTTTCTACAGTAACAGTTTGTCACAAAATTGTGTCGACAGAGGTTTGCTTGTATTGAAACGTGAGCTCTCCTTTAAAGTCTAAGAAGGCGAGAGTCTCAGTAACAGATGTTTTCTTGTGTAGAAACATGCCTCTGTTGTCCTAAGATGTGATAAATTATGTATGAGTGCGTTCAGTAGTCTTCTTTTCATACTTATAATGAATAAACAAAGTGAGAAGAGCAGCCTCTTATGCAGTGCTATGTGTGGGCAAGCTGTCACCTGTCAATCAACTAGCAGCAGGGGGAAGTGGGAGGGTGAAAGTGAGAGGAGCGCTGTGATTGGACAGAAGGGGGAGGTGGGCAGGGCTGCGTGACACTGACTGAATACCTGGGGTCCTGGATAGCGGGGTCGATGCTTGGCTGTCTGTGTCTGGTTCGAGGAGGGAGGGTAAGATACTGGCTGCAACCACAGGGAGTAAAGAACAGAAATACGGTTGAACGGAGCTACTGAATATGGAGCGATGGAAAGATAACAAAAGCGAGAGATTGGCAGATGAAATGAGAGAGTGATGTCAAAAAGAAAAGAGGAGGAATACATGTTTTCCTGCTTTCTATGGTGGATGTGGCACATCTTATTTCTCACACTGAATTTCTGTAATCACGTTCTATGAAATCACGAAGGTACTGTATATGGAGACATTCATTTATGTTCCCAGTATCAGCAAAGGAAATCTAGAAAACAGTCAAGCTTTTAAGGGCAAGCGCTGTATGTAAACCGTTGTATCTGAGCGTGTTTTGCGAACTCATACCTGTCTGGTGAGTATCTGTCTTCAGACAGGCGATGTCGGGGGCCATAAAGCGAGGGTCCTCCTCTCACACCGTGGTCTAAACTTCGACTGAAGGAGAGGAGAGAAAATCAGAGCCCTGCTAACAAAGAGCGCTAGTGACAGGGATTTATTATTTTCAAATCACTTATATTTTATTTATTTTTAAATAACTTGTTTTCTGCTTTTGATTTTTTTAATGCATTTCTATTTAGCTTTAATTGTATTTTATTTCAAGTTATTTTAGTAATTCATATAAATTTCAACATTTCTTTTTTGTTGGTTTATTTCACCTAGTTGCCATGGCAAGATTTCTCGTTTCTAAACCAACAACTGAGCAAAAAATATGCAATATGTTGCAGATGCTGATATTTATGTGCCCAAAAAGTACAATGAAATTCTGAAAGATTGTATTGTAAATCAGTGAGAACAGTATAGCATATACTGTCATAAAATTATATAAAACCAGTTTTCACTCTGAATCACCCAACAATATGCAAATAATTTTAGATCGGAGAACACATATTAATTTAATTTTTGCCTCCTAATTTCCTAATTTGCTGCTTATTGATGGTAATTAAGGTAGTTATTGTAGTGGTGATGTTTAGGTATGGGCTTGGGTAAAGTGATCTAGGATATGTTCATGCATTAATATGCACTTTAGTTGCACTAATAAACAGCCCATATGCTAGCAATATGCATGCTAATAAACAACTAGTTAATAGTGAATAGGGTTCCCTGATGTTACCGAAAGTGTTACTCATAACAATACAAAAAAAAAATAAAAAAAAATTAACACATACTGTACAAAATGCATATAAACCACAACTTGAAGATAGATGTTTACAATTATACTCAAATGCCTTATACCCGATATTGTCTTGAAAATCATTTTAAATAGTCAAAACATATAGTTAATAGCATTTGCCACTCAAAAATCACCATTATTACAGATATTGTAAACGTTAAACATGTTTAATTGTAACTTTTTGCTTTAGAGTGATGAGGTATCTTCTTTTAGGTTTACTAAGAATTTCCACATTTTTGCCGATAACCGATAGCCGATACGGATATATTTTCCTTTTATCTGGAAACAACACCAAGTCTCTCTAGAAATATAAGCAAATTATTTATAATTTTGGTTCGCTATTAACAAGAAAATATTTGTTAGAATTAAATAAACAATAACTAAGTTATTTTATAATGTAAATCTTTATTTTAAGATGGTCTAAAGCAAAATAGCTTTTATTTTTTTTATTTTTAAAGATTATCATTTGTTTAAAAAAAAAAATATATATATATATATATATATATATATATATATATATATATATATATATATATATAATTAATTAATATAAATGTAATGAATACAAAAACCTTGAGTTAACATATCCCTCTTATCGGCAAGACATATTGACATCATATTTCATATCAGGCCAATGCCCATATTTACATTTAAAGCCATTATCGGCTGACAGTGCATCCCTAATTTATCCATTTGATGTCAGAAAGCTGAAGAATGATAATCGTTTTAATAACTCATCTTTTTGTCATCTTTGGAAGGAAGTCTGGAGTATGTTTTATGATATGATCTCTTGACCCATAACGAACAGCCCTTATGCGTCTGTTTGTACCTTTGCGGTGGAGGCACACTGGGTGAGCGCGAGCGTGTGCGGGACATGTCTGATTGGGAACAGTGATTGGACGACATCACCTGCTCCGGGACAGAGAGAGTGGAGCTCTGGAAATCCCTGCCATTGTGCCTGTAATCTGAGGCAAACACAACAAAAGACACATTTACTTCAGCAGTGCCATCTATCCACCAAATAATACCAAATTATAAGTCATACATTCACTGAAGAATAAGAGCAAAGTAGCTAATACACTGGCATTAAGACATATTTAGGTGTCCAAATACTTTTTTAGTAGAACTTTATGTGGTCTACCACAGTGAACTTTATTTTATAGTGATATCAACACTTCATTCAGGAACATGAAAACACATGAAAAAATGAAGAGAACCAATGCGGTCAGTGTGAAATGACGGTGAGGATTTTCCTTTTGCTGAATCAGGAGATTTAAGTTCACAGTAATCTTCTCTCTAACAATATCCTTTAATTTGATTTGTTGATAAGCTTGTTTGAACAGGACATCAAAAAGATCATTACAGACACAACTGATATTTATTCAGATCAGATTGTGCCCCATTAAATCAGTGTTTGGCTGTGTATTTAAAAGTTTGGGCTCAGTAAGAATTTTTTAAGAAATTAAAGCTTTTATATATAAAAAAAGACACATTAAATTGATCTAAAGTGAAAAACATTTATGATGTTACAAAAAGATTTTTATTTCAAATAAATGCTGTAATTTTGAACTTTCTATTTATCTGTGAAACCTTGTTCCCACAAAAATAGAAAGCAGCACAACTGTTTACAACATTGATAATAATGATAACAATAATAATAATAATAATAATATTAATACATTTTTCTTGAGCAGTAAATCAGCATATTAGAGTGATTTCTGAAGCATCATGTGTCACTGAAGACTGGAGGAATGATGCTGAAAATTCTGTAAAATTCAATAAATTGCATTTTACAATATATTTATATAGAAAAAAGTTGTTTTTAATTGCAAAAATATTACACAATGTTAATGTTCCCTGTCAAGGGAACTTCGAACTGCGTCCTCTGAAGGGACACTATGGGGAACACCTCGTCGTGACCCGTGTCTGAAACATACTTTGAAAAACGCCAACGTGTTGGCCGGCAACAGCCTCTGACGTCGCTACCGGCGCGACTATAAATACGCGACCGTAGGACCCGTCACTTATCTTCTTCGTCTTCATTGACTGTTTTGTTTGAAGTGTGCATCTGAGAAATGACCAGAACGGTAAGAGCGATCTATTATTGTTATCATGGCATCCACTAGCAAGGCGTTTATACAGTGTGTGCATCCATGTCAGTGTTATTTGACACCTGATGACACACACAGTCTTTGCACGATGGATGTGAGAGAAAAACGGCCTCTTCCATTCCTTTTCGACTTCTGCATGTAAGTCAGGCAAGAATGGGAGGCTCACCTGGGCTGGTGGGCTATGGTCAGACAAATAACGCTCATCGAGGCGACCTCGCGACGTTACTGTGATCGCTCTGGCCACGATCACAGGCTTTCGGCAGGCGGCCGTGCCGTGTGGGTTCGCCCCCCCCCGGCCAACCCTGCAGGGAATTTCATGGATGTCCGGCCAGGTCACCCTGAGGGGCCGCCTGGCCGCTTGGCGCATCCGGGGAGGTGGTAGTTACGGAGTCCTTCTGTATGTACTGCCTCAGGTGATGCTCCCCTCGCTTGAGGGTTGGAGCTCGCCTCTCCCATACAATCCAGCGCCTAATGTGATGCTTAGGAACCTTTCTGTACACACGCTAAGCCGGTGTACTTTCTCAAAACCACATGGTGGTCAGTGTGCACATGAACACTTTGCGCACTGTCTCAAATCCATGTAAGTGTGCACGCAAGGCTCTGCACACTTTCTAAAATCCTGTACTGTAGGGGTTACGCGCTCTGCTTCGTTCCCTTTCTGAAGATGATTAGCCTTGGGGTCCATGGACTTCATTCAACCAGTGTGTATTTGTTATACACCCCAAACATCGCTTCCCTCAACATGAGGGGCTGTGTGGACTCCCACATATTGTGGTTATCAGGTAGTAGGCTTCATCAGGCCTCCCTGATGGTGAGCTCCCACATACTGTGGTTGTCATGTAGTAGGCCTCACCAGGCCTCCCTGGAGATTTAGCTCCCACTTACTGTGCATTTCCACTAAATAGCATATTTTGGTTTTTCAGATAGTAGGCTTCAACAGGTCTCTCTGAAAGCGAGCTCCCACATACTGTGGTTGTCAGGTAGTAGGCCTCACCAGGCCTCCCTGGAGTCGAGTTCCATATTACCTTCCACTGAGGTGGTTATCTGGTAACAGGTATTAGCAGGCCTCTCTGTAGGTGAACTCCCACATATTGTGGTTATCAGTTAGTAGGCTTCACAGGTCTCTCTGAAGGTGAACTCCCACATACTGTGGTTGTCAGGTAACCTTTCAGTACACACGCTAAGCCTGTGTATTTTCTCAAAACCACATGGTGGTCAGTGTGCACGTTAATGCTTTGCACACTGTCTGAAATCCACATAAGTGGTAAGTGTGCACGCAAGGCTCTGCGCACTTTCTGGAATCCTGTACGGTAAGGGTTACACGCTCCGCTTCGTTCCCTTTCTTGAGATGATTAGCCCCGGGGTTCCTTGGGCTTCATTCAACCAGTGTGTATTTGTTATACACCTCAAGCACCGCCCCTCAACATGGGGGGCTGTGTGGGCAATTCTCACGGTAGTTTAGCAGTGCTCCCCTTTTCAAAAATGGTCGCCTATGAGCATGCTGCTCGGAGCTCGGAGTCCTCCTCTCATGGGAGACTGAATTCTCGTTTTTTTCATCAAAGCACTCCAGTACTACATACTGTTTTGAGACGCACTGTGAGAGCAGACATCCTGCTAAGGCAGGGGCTGAGGCTCGGGGAATGGCGCCTTCGCACCAAGGTGTTGAAGCAGAGTTGGAGTGGTTGACCAGACCTGGGTGGATCGGTTTTGCGGCTCAAGAGAGCGTTGCACTATCCCCTCTGGCTTCCTCTGACTCAACCAGCTCCATTGGGGCTAGACGCCATGGTACAGGCATGGCCAAGGCTTCATGTGTACGTTCCGTCCTCCAATTGCTCTGCTCCCGGGCCACTCCATCTACGAGCTGCTCTATCAGAGTGCCACGAGAGCCCCTCTTTTTGTGACAGGCAAGACTTGGTAATAAACAGTGCTAGGTTCTTAGCCGTATCCCTTTAAAGGAATCTTTCGTGATTCCAAGCCTTCAGCTCTACTCCGGGCCGAGGCCCTACAGGTAAGTTGGGTATGTAGCTTAGGCCTTTGGCCATAAGGGATAATGTCATGGACAGCCGTCGAACCGTCCCAGGGGCGACTCCCGGTGAAATGGTAGAGTTGGTACTTAGTGTTTGCCATGATTCTGGCCTGCACTCCCCTCAGCATGGCGGCGTGGGTATACTGTTCCCCATAGTGTCCCTTCAGAGGACGCAGTTCGAAGTTCCCTTGACAGGGAACGTCTCAGGTTACGAATGTAACCATGGTTCCCTGAGAGGGAACGAGACACTGCGTCCTCTAGCTCCCTGCCATGCTTCGGACACAAGCTTCACGAAGAAGATAAGTGACTGGTCCTACAGGCGCGTATTTATAGTCGTGCCGGTAGCGACGTCAGAGGCTGTCGCCGGCCAACACGTTGGCATTTTTCAAAGTATGCTTCAGACACGGGTCACGACGAGGTGTTCCCCATAGTGTCCCTTCAGAGGACGCAGTGTCTCGTTCCCTCTCAGGGAACCATGGTTACATTCGTAACCTGAGACGTTTTTACTGTATTTTTGATCAAATAAATGCAGTCTTGGTGAGAAGACGGTTCTTTCTTAAACATAAAAATCTTACTGACCCCAAACTTTTGAACAGTATTGTATAGAATTACATTTCACTCATATTTCACTCACAAAAGTTCAAAAAGAGCCCTTAAATATAGATGTTTTGTGTTTGTTACAAATAAATCTAATAGTTATATAATACACATATAGATGTGTATGTAATGATATATAAAAGATCCCTGAATTTAACTGAAAAGGAGTGAATAAAATGTTTCCAAGCAGACTCAGATCTTCAGTTTTGTAAGTACAGTGTGGTGCTAAAGCAGGTGACTTACCTGAGATAACACCAATCCCGTCTTCACAGTCGTAATCAGAGAACTCGCTGTCACTGATTCTCTGTGACCCTGAGAGAGGGAGAAACAGAGAAAGGGACCACAAGAGTCACGATGAAGAAAAGACCCTCTTAATGTGACTGTGTTGGAAAACATGTTGAAAATCACACTGATAACACACTGTGTTCAGACTCAAATATTACACAGCAAAAACCACAGAAAGGTTTGTGAGAGGCTGGGAAAAGCGTGACTCAGGACTGTTAACTAAGCTGCTTTTCTTTATATTGTAATTGTGAATGCGGCAGAGAAGCTGTACTATGAGGACTGGTGGCATGTAGCAGCAGCGATGGGCGTCAGTGAGGGACAGCGTGGGTTTCTGAGGAGCATGAGGAGGAAGTGAGGGGAGATCACACTTTGAGAGTGTAGAGGAGAGAAAATCACACATCTGGCCAATCACATGCTAGCTGGAGCAAGCAGGGCAAAGTTACCTGAGCTGTAAAAATATGGGCCCTTGTCTGGAAATGTGTCAGTGGCGGATAGACAGTAATGTTTTAGAAGGAAACAAAACATGAGAACAAGAATCATCAACAAAAACAAAATATGGAAATAAAAACGATACCGAATATAACGGACATTTTGTACCAGAGCGGGCCTGTAAATTTGTATTCTGATTTTTTGTACATTTATTTTCAAAAACGTAAAAGTTCTTTAAATTTTAAACAGATAACAGACTACGGTTCAAAAGCATGGGGTCCATTTGTTGTTGTTGTTGTTGTTTTAAATTACCTTAATACTTTTCAATCAATACTTTTATCATTTTATCAGTATGTTAATAATGTTAATTTTATTCAGCAAGGATTCATCACAAGTGTGAGAATGACAATTATGTTTCTTGAAGATCATGTGACAATGGAGACTGGAGTAATGATGATGAAAATTGAGCTTTAAATCACAGGAATAAATTACATTTGAAAATATATTCACATAGAAAACAGATATTTTAAAGTGTAATAATATTTCACAATATTTCTATTTTTACTGTATTATTGATCAAATAAATGCAGCCTTGTGAGCAGAAGAGAATATTTTCAAAAAGATTAAAAAAATCTTAATGACCAAGTGGTTTTGAACAGTATGTGTGTATTTTTGGATATCTCTATGTATAGTAATACAGTGCAATTCATGAATTATTTTATGATTTACACAAATAATAAACCAAACACAAAATTATGATGAATGACTGACGTAAAAAATCACACAGAAGTTGATTTCCACATATAAAATGGTCTGGAATTCGTTTAAAAATGTGATTTTTGATTTTCACAATCAGACTCGGATCACATTTAACTGTTGTGTGAACACTTAAAGTGACAGATCACCCCAAAACGAAACTTCTGCCATCATTTACTCACCCTCTCCTTGTTTCGAACCTTTATGAATATCTTTCTTCTGCTGAACACAAAATAAGATATTTCATAAAACAGTTGACAGTAGCCACTGACTTCCAAAGTATTAAAAAATAATACCATGGAAGTCGATGGGTACCAGCAACTTGAGGATGAGTAAATGATTAATTTTCATTTTTGGGTGAACTTTGTATCTTAGGGTCAGCTTTGTATTTCTTCCTGAGAGTGTGTGTTTGTGTTTTCTGTATTGTGCTTGTGTTTGCTGTAACAGTACGTACTCTGTAGCCTGCGTGTGGGGCTCTCTCCGTGCAGGAGGCGTCTCTGCATGTAGGGCGAGGGGTTCGGCAGCGGCATCGAGGACAGGTCGTGTGTCTGGAGCTTATACCAGTGAGGCTGATCGTCCAGCAGCGCCGTCTCCAGCTCGATCAGAATCTACACACACAAACACACAGGATATAAACTAGGGCTGGGCGATATGACGAGACAGAGCTCCAGTCTTAAGACCAGTCTCGAGTCGCTGGGGGATATTTGTAGCAATAACCAACAATTCACGGTATGGGTCAAAAATATTGTTTTTATTTTATACCAAAAATCATAAAAACATTAAGTAAAGATCATGTTTCATGAAGATATTTTGTGCATTTCTTTCTGTAAATATAGCAAAACATAATTAGTAATATGTATTGCTAACTTTAAAGTCGATTTTGTCAATATTTAGATTTTTTCTTTTTTGCACCCTCAGATTCCAGATTTTCAAATTTCCAAAAAAAGACCATTATGAATGGTTTTGTGGTCTAGGGTAACAAATACAAAAGTTGCCATGCCAACCTGCTGCTGTAAACAAAAGCTTGCAATGCTTGCCCCGCCTCCAGGGGCTTCTGATTGTTCCACTGTTATGGATCTGACATTGATGAGCAGCACTGCATGGAAAAGTTTAAATACTATTCATGTGCGAGACGCTGCAAAAGACGCAAGCGCAACAGTCACATCAATATAGCGCCGACTACGGTAGTATGTTTTAAGGGGAAAGTATTAATAGGATTAAAAAAATAAATAATAAATAACTGACATGGGAAAATTACATTGGTTAGAGTTTCTTATTGTAAGTTCGATTTTAATTTCGATTAATCATCCAGCCCTACATCAAACACACATCCGTTTATCATGACTTGTAGTGTTTTATGAGTTTAAGATGCAGTGCAAATGTTAATGCTAAGCGTTCAAACATTTCAAAGTAAGGCTCAAAATAGTTTTATAATTGATGTTACTCTATTGAAGTCTGATATTGTTGCACAACAGTGGTCTTGCATGAGATCTCTCTCTCTCACCTCTCCCAGGAACTCGCTCTCCTCCTCTCGGACTCGGGCCTGGTCCCACACCGTGATCTCCAGCATGCGCTCCCTGAACTCTCGTCTGTGCACCGGCGAGTACATGAACGTCTGGTTCCACTTGGGCTCCAGAGATTTCTTCACTGTTTTCGTTCTTCTCTTGCTTTTATCGCTGAGAAGAGCATGTAAGTTCATAATTTAGCACTGCTGATGTGACTTTACAAACCCACAGAGACACCAAACCTATCCCGATTTGAAACGTTTTAATTAAATGCACACATTTTTTGACATCATTACACCTAATTATTCATTAATTATTATTATTTATTTTTTTCAGATAATATATAAATATTTTCTTTCTTAAAAATTGAATGTTTAGCTTTATAGTTATTATTTTATTATCTGGGTTGCAAAATATTTCCCATTCATTTTCCCCAGGTTAAAATCCCCTCTATAAATGGATGATTCTGAGGATTGCAAAGTATTTCACTAGGCTTTGAAGTCTTGGTTATTAAAGTTTGCGGTCTTCTAAAATACAAAACACACTTTGTGTCCTGAAAATAATCATTGGGTTTACTATAAAAACTGATATGTAATTATGTCAGTGTGACTTTGAAGGCTTCATGTGCTCACTGTGGATAGACACACAAATATATTCACTTTAGCTTTTATTTTCTACTCTTACGATTCTCCAACCTCAGATTATTATTCAGCTTTAGAGTCTTCAATATTATGTGCTTTGTTATTACAAATACAGAAGCAATCACTGATGTTATGGCATAATGCTGCTGCTGTTGTTGTTTTGTCAACCCCTCCTCAAAAAAAATTAATAATAATAATAATAATAATAATAATAAATATATATATAACTGAAATATTTTTTATATGAATGTACATTCATTGTTTTGATATTTTATTTCATTTTTGTTTGTTTACTTATTCATGGATAATTGCATAAAAATGTAAAATCATTTTTTTTGGAATTTCTAAAGAATTTAGAAAAACAACAATTAAGTATATCAGAATGTTTTCTGAAGGATCATGTGACACTGAAGACTGGAGTAATGATGCTCAGCTTTGATCACAGGAATAAATTACATTTTAAAATATGTTCAAATAGACAATGTTTATTTGAAATATAAACCTTCTGTCGGGGAGGAAGTAGATTTTGACGTATGGATTCCTGGGTCGCCCGTCTTCCCTTGAAGGCAGGTCTTTGGCTCCCAGGATAGTGAGGATGAGCTGATGTCCTGCTTTATCATACCACAGCTTGACCTGCAGAAGAGACGGGCTCTGTTAGGAGGTCTGTGAGGAGAGCTCACCCCAGAAGTGCCCCTTATGCAATGTGTGCAGCATCACATGCTTGGCAGATCTTTCCCAGAGGAACAGCTCCAGCACACACCAACTACATCAAGCTGACTACCTCTCAGCTCCTCAGTCTTTAACCACCAGCTACATTCACCACTGAAACGAATACCAAATTCTACTATTCTAAGCACTGAATCACATAGTTTGACAGCACAACGTTTAAGGGGTTTATACGGTCCTCAATATTCCAGGTTAAATACAGATTCATTACTATAGATAATCATTTTAACTTGTATCTCAGTTTGTAACCTATTATTTATTTATTTCAACAGTACTGCAATTACTACAGAAAATGGCATTGTACTAGGATTCAAACTGAGGGAAGAGTTTCTGAAGTAATCGGCAGTATGCCACTAATGGAGACCAATTGACTTAAAATGGCATTCAACCCAGAATATTCTTGTCTATGATTTTGTTGGGCTGCAGGTGAGAGGATGTGAACAGCTGTTTGTGTGCTGTGGATTACCCCCTCCCTCATTGGCTGGCCAGGGGATGAGGGCGTGTCTGCCACAGGTCTTGTCCAATCAGATGACCCCAAAGTAATCACAATTTGTCAGATTTACTCTAAAACTGACAGACACTAGCAATCCAAATCAAATAACATACCACACAGCAGAATAGGAGGAAATGTAACAAAATGAAAAATACTCAAACTTTTTTAGCCCAAAGCAGAATTCAAATCGAAGCAGCTTTGAAAGTCTCAGAGACAGCTATCTTGGACCGAATTCAACTAAAGAGTCGATCTCACACATGCATCTATTTTTACACCGTAAATAAATCCTAAAAACAAAACCTGGTAAAAACAGGAAGCGCAAAAACAGGAGGACTGCTGGATGAAAATAACTCTCAATAGATAATCAAATTCATCCAAAAATAAAGTTAATCATTTATTTTGAAATAAATCAAAAGTTTAATGCACTCATTTGAATAAATCATAAATATTTTTTAGAAACAATTAAATCAGTGTTAATTATTTAAATCTGCCTATTTATGTATTAAATAATTAAATGCACAAATTTCTTTACAATATTTCAATGTAATGTATGTAATGTAATAATATAATTGTTTTTATATATATTTTCAAATATTTTTCTACATGCACAATAGTATTTACTAAATTAATAAATGAACACCACTAGTTTTATTTCCAAAATGACATTTAATTATTTCATCTCTGGCACTTCTCAAGTTTTCATTGATAGAAATTAGCAGTCTTCCCAGTATTTGCCCTTCCAGATCACTAGAGCTGAAAGAAACACACATCTGTAATGCACCTTTAGAGAGAACTCGCTATTCTAGATGGGTACTTCAGTCTAATGCATGCAGCAAAGCAACAGAAAGAGCTCAGTACAGACTAGAGCAATCCAGGAAGCTTCCATTGCAAAAAACAGCAGGGGGAAGGCTTCAGTCCAAACAAATTGTACCGTTCGATTCTTCTACAGACGTACCCAGGTCTGTGCTTTTATTAGTTGACTGCATCAGGAAACAGTATGAAATATATATATATGTATATGTATATCACTGCAGGTATAATGTCAATGACATCTTGCCAATTTTAATCTTTTTGCATTCCACATAAGAAAAAAAAAAGCCACACAGGTTTGCCTAAATAGTCTTTGGTACAATTTGTTTATTAACTATGAGGTTTAGAGAAATTCTCTACATTGGAAAATGCAATATCATCTCAAAAGTGTGGTAAATAACATACTGTATTTCTTCATTGTAACACAGAACATTATATTTGATAGTACTGATCCAGACCGGGATTCATTTGTATTAACAATTGTAAAATCATGAATTTCTCATACTGACTTTAAACTAGGAAAACATATGCATTTCATACAAACTATTGTCTATACAACATAATACAAATATAATGTTCCATGTTACATGACAAAGAATGAAAAAAAACTTTAACAAGCGATGCTAAAAACATGGCACATTTAAAAAGTTTAAAAACTGTATATAATGCATGCAGAATTTTTCAGCCTCAGCAAGATGGCCATCCAATTAATTAAGCAAATTTTATATTGTAATAATGAAACAGCTCTTATGAATTGTGGTTATAAATCGGAAGGGCAATGACATAACGTTGGGGAGAAAAAATTAAATCTGAAACAAAAAGCAAAGGGGAAGAAACTTTCCTGCAGTGCATTTTCCAAGTAACGCACAGAGAGAGAGAGAGAGAGAGAGAGAGAGAGAGAGAGAGAGAGAGAGAGAGAGAGAGAGAGAGAGAGAGAGAGAATAATGAAGGATTGAGAAAGACTGCCAGAAATGAAAGAAAAGATTAAAAAAGGGACTGAGCAGAGAAAGAGAGAAGTCTGACGATGTTACCTGGACCCTAGGGACAAAAGGCGTGGTTCTTCTACTAAGGCATGGACTCTGGATAAGCAAAATTAACAAAGAAAACAAAAGCAATACAACTGAACCAAAACTGCACACAGGCACACAAATCAAAACAACCATCTGAGAAGAGATTTAGCCTAACTGAGTGACATAAGACAGCTGTTCAATTATCAGACTATTTCACACTCAAACATTACCAAAATCGTACAGCATTAATAAACGTAAGTCTATATGTGAGTACTGAAATGTGTCAAAACATAATTCATAATGCAACACAGTGACATAAACTATTTTCTAAAAAATGTAATACAAAAATAGTTCCATGAAATGTGACAAAGAATGAAAAATGTTTGTCTAATTTAAACTCAATGTTAATAATAATAATAATATTAATTAAAAAAAACACACATTTAAAAAGAGAGTAAAAAATATCACATTAAACTATTAAATGATTACCCTTAAGGTTGCGTCTAAACATGTAATGCATTGGTTGTGTTTCTCAATAACAACAACATACAGCAATAATCAGTATATGTGCGTGTTTAGTATTCTGACTTCAATATTTTAGGGTAAATCTCCCTCATTCCAAACAAAAATAAAACAAATTTACTAGGGATGCACGATATTGGATTTTGGCCGATACCGATACCGATATGGATATATTTCCATTTATTTGGAAAGAACACAAAGTCTTCCCAGAAATAATATGCAAAATATTATTATTTGTTTGGTTAGTTTTTAACAACTTTAACAATAATGACGTTTTTTTTTCACAGTACTTTGAAGCGGTTGTAATAGCTTTAAATAAACTATACATCAACTGCTGCATTGTTTTCACAGAAAGATGCAGCGTTAACCCTAACATTTTATTTTAAGATTTAACATTTGTAGGTCGTCTAAAGCAATGGAGCTGTAAAATAATTATGAAACTGTTTTAGAGTTTATGATTTAGTAAAAAATAAAACATATTACACATTAATTAATAAATCAGTATATATAAAATTATTTACATTTACAAGTAAGCAACAAGTTCATGTAAACTATAGCTTCTGACCTTTAAATGAAAACATACTTATTATTTTATGACATCAATTACTGCTTTATTTAATCAGAAATGCAGTGTAAATGTTATTTATGTAGGCTATTTTATTTTATCTTAATTAGAAGTAGGCCAACAGCATCCCCTACAGATTAAAACTCCTTACCGAACGGGCGTAAGGACCATGGGAAAGATGCCACTGCTGCAGCTACATGTGAAATTACTGTTTACTCTGTCATACACCAAACGCATCATTCTGTACATGTTTTCACAGATTAAATGCAGCGATCCAAACGATGAATCTAATCACCATTCAGACAAAACTTTGCTTCAAGAATGTGCTACACTGCTGACATGATGTAATCACTTGCACAC
Organism: Carassius auratus; assembly: GCF_003368295.1. Lineage (NCBI taxonomy): Eukaryota > Metazoa > Chordata > Actinopteri > Cypriniformes > Cyprinidae > Carassius > Carassius auratus. The sequence continues at coordinate 4,372,759 of NC_039261.1, forward strand.
CCTGAGCACATATGAGTTAACTCATTCCTCTTATCGGGAAGACATATCGGCATAAATTTTAATATCGGGCTGATGCCGATATTTACATTTAAGGCTAGGGGTGGACGATATATAGTTTAGACGATAATATCCAAATTGTTGTCTGGACGATATGCAAAATTGGGATATCGAATATTTCATAATTTGTACAATCCGACCACCCAAACATAAAAAGAGCTAAAGGAAGCTAAAGAGAAAACAAATAACGCACTAATGTAGAAATAACGCACTAATGTAGGGGTTTGTTTGACTGTATTTTATGTTTGTTTTTGTTTTTTTGTACATAATCACGATCACTCCTCAATGCGTAAACTGATACTAATTTGCAATACAACTACAGAGTTCTTACTTGTGTGTTAGTTGAAGCAACAATCCAAAAACTTAAAGAGTAAAGCCGATGTACGATTAATAAAATAGCTGCTAGAAAAGGCAAAATATGCGTTGATTGCTGACGTCATTACAGTGTGCCGTGCGTATGGTACTCAGTCACTTGTTATCTAGCTTCGAGCGCAACTACACAAAAATGAGCGAAGAAAGCAAAAATACACAGTCATCCTCAAAACCAGTGCCAGAAGAGCTAACAGCGAGACGTGGGTCAGCTTCTTTAGCCTGGAGATGGCTTGGTTTTGACAAAAAAGACGAGCAACAAAAGTCGCCCAGCTGTAGAATTGGTCGCAAGCAGATCGCCGGATAGCAGAGTACCACAACCAACCTCTTCCATCATCTCCTTACAATGCACAAAACACAGTTTGAGGAGTATTAAAGACTTCGTGCTGAACAAAACAGCACTGCTGCTACAAACGCCGTCTGTGTTATTTTGTTCCTTTGGTCTTTTTTTTTCCTCATCTTTTATATTAATATAACATATAAAAATGTTAAATTGTGTTGTGTTCTAATGTTTACATTTTACAAAACACACATTTTTTTTAAAGAGGTAGTCACGTTGTTAGTCTATTACTAATAGAGTACTGTTTGCAAAGCACAGTTAATTTATTACGTACATATATTGTACTGAAAAAGCACTGTTCTTGTATTCAAATAAATATTTAGTACAGTAACTTCATGTTTAAATCAATAATGTCTCATATCTTTATGTACTAGTAATTCCATACAATAATAGGTCAAATGCAGCAAGTCAAAAGACCAACTGGACCTCCTTTGCCAATATGCACACATTTCTTTAAAGGATTGCAAAATTATCGTCTGAATATCGACATCGAGATATTGAAAAAAAATATTGAGATATACATTTTTGTCAATATCACCCACCCCTATTTAAAGCCATTATCGGCTGATTCTGATATCAGTCTGATAGTGGTTAAACGGATCGTAGTTGACCTGTGATCCCCACAGACCATGCCCAGCAGTTCGGCACACGTGATCCGCAGATTAACTGCAAATGTAACCGTAATAAAGTACAAGTTTATCATTTGTTCGTATTTACACAAGCAAGCAGATTTCAAACAATTCCAGAGAGAAAAGGCGAAAGGGAACTCAATCCGTTACTCACGCGCTGTTCTCTACGCGCACAAACATGAAGTGCGCACATGCGTCTCTGACGGCACACGAACACCAAACTGAATTCTCTTCTGAATCCTCTGAACTGACACATACACATAAAACTATGTTTCAAGTGAATGAAAACAGCTGAGAAAGAAATCAGTCGGATGTGATGTGTATCATTATATTGTATCTGTGCATCAGGTCTTAAAGGGACAGTGGCCTATGATAATCAAACAACAAAACAGCGGTGATAAAAATCTATATTTGATTTATTTAGTCAACACTATGCAGTGTTATTTTCCTTAGTTATTGCATTTCTGTATTTGAATACTACTTGAAAACTTAATTCTATTTGTAACATATTCTATTTGTACTGGAATGTTGTCTTTAATCATGTTTAAACTTTCTTGGTTAAACTAGTAGTATTTGTTGTGGTATCAAATAAGTACTTTGCTTTAAGTAGTAAATGGAAATAAAGTTAAATTGAAATATTTGTATTTTCTTGCTGATCCAAAAAAAAATTCCGATCTGTGGTTCAAAAACCATTATGTGATCCGAACCATGAGATTTGTAATCCATTGAACCACTACAGTTAGATAATATCGTGCATCCCTAAATTTTACAAAAGCACAAACCATAATGAGACATTAAAGCATCGCCCCGGAAAGAAGAACAGATACACTTCAGCGCAAAAACAGAAAAAGCACATCCATTATTAATATCAATAATCAGCATTTCCTTTTACATTTAGCACGTTTAGAGTGATGGCTACAGCCCATTTCCTTAAAACAATTAAATGGCACAATAATGGCCAATCTGTTTCCATGACTGAAGCACTTTACTGTACTGTGTGAACACCTGGGTCAAAATTACCCCGCAGACGTCTCAGGCGTACAGTTAGAGACACTGATAACGCAATTGGCGTGAATTATTCATACGCTATGTTTCAATCTGCAGGTTGATCATTCAAGTAAATGTAACAACTCGAGCAGAAAGTACAATAGCTAGTCTTTCAAGGAAGTGCTTTTACCTTACATCCTGATCTCCAGCGCTGTGTCAGAGCAATGTCAATCAGGTAACAAGCTTGAAAACTAAGAATACTTTTTTCCTTTTGGGATTCTTTCCAGGACCCGATCTGGTCTGATGGACACTGTCTAGCACTGACACACAAGTGTCTAGAAAACACACCTGACTAGTAAATACAAGATGCATTTATATATATATATAATACTGAGTCTTGTGGAGTGACTCACAATATCTATTTCTAATTGCTCAATCTTTAGAGAATCCTTAAACATTTTTTTAATTAGGTCACCAACAGCAAGTAAATAAGAATTTTTTATGATTGTAAATTAGGAAGAGGGAGAATTTTAACTCTTACAATTAATCAAATATGTAATATTTATGTGGAGATATTGTTATAATTATTGTATCGGCAATGACTATGTGAAATATCTGTATTTGTCACACTGGAAGACCATTAATATTGTAATGTGTGTAAACGTACTCGGTCTGCTTCTAAAAACACTGTTCAAAAGTTTGGCGTCAGTAAGATTTTTAGCTTCTTATGCTCACCGAGGCTGCAAATGTTTGATCAAAAATACAGTAAAAAAATATATATATTCTAAAATATTATTACAATTTAAAACAACTGTTTTCTATGTGAATATATATTAAGATGTAATTTATTTCTGTTATCAAAGCTGTATTTCCAGCATCACTACTCCAATCTTCAGTGATCCTTCAGAAATCATTCTAATATACTGATTTGCTGCTCAAGAAACATTTCTGATTATTATAAATGTTGAAAACAACTGTGCTAATTGTAATTCTGGATTATTTGTTGAATAGAAAGCATTTCTTTGAAAAAAATAATCTTTTGTGGCATTAGACATTTTTTTTTTTTACTGTCACGTTCGATCAATTCAATGCATCCTCTCCCAATTTCTTAATTTTTTAAATAAAAACAATTTTACGGACCCCAAACTTTTGAACAGTACTGTAAATTCTAACTTAAATTCTTAATGTTAAAAAAGTAGTCCGTGTCCATTTGTCATCTCTGCACATGTTCTTTTAAGGTCTTGTGTGATCTTATCCACTAGAACCCCTTGGTTTTTGATATGAGCAATGATACGTTCTGTGCAAATGAACAGTGAACACTGGAAAACTCAGTACACTAATCGCTAAACCTCAAAGCTAGTGGCATTTCATCAGTGAAGCCCTGAGATGAGCGGTCAAAGAAAAGCACAAGAAGTGCAGAGATCAGGCACATGTGCAGACGTGTGCTGGTACTCACCGAGAGCTGTCCGGACAGATACTGAGGGTTGTCCCGGAGCATGCCAGGACTCATGGGGGACGTGACCGAGATGGACGGACCCATCTTTTGCGATTCAAAGGAACTTGAACCTGAAAAGAATCATCAAAGAATGCTCAAATTGTTCCCCTGCTGGCATATACAGTGCTCAATTATTGATCCGTATTATAGATCAAAACTAGCTAAACTTACTTGATTCCAGTTGTCCATGTGTGCTCTCTGGTATTCTAGGGACATCTCTAGAAGGAAACAGTGAAGAGCATAGGAATGATAGCAGGTGTGTGTCTGTAAATAACAACTCAGGGCTTCCCTCCTCTATATCAGAAGGCTATATAAGATGGATGATATACTGTAGCTAAAAGGTTAAGCTTTGATGAATTTAAATATAAATCCTGGTATTTATTTATATTCTCTGCAATGGTTTTAAACCATAATTTCAACCAAACAAGCCACTGTTGTCGAAAAGATTAACATTTTTAAATCAATAAGTAAAATAGAGTACATGTAATTAAAATGAATTAAGACATCCAGACTGTATTTTTTTTTAAATAAATTAATATTTATTTATATACGCCGTAGTTTATAAATGGCAATATTTACAAACATTACTCCAGGCCAGAAGTCTGGGATAATTAAGATATTTCTGAAGAATGGCATTTTCAACATTGATAATAATACAGATTTTTGTTTTAAGCTTTAAAACAGAATATCAGAAGGATTTATGAAGGATCATGTGACAAAAGACTACAGAAATCATGCTGAAAATTCAGATTTGATCACAGAAATAAATTACATAAAAAATAAAACAGTTATTTTAAATTGCAATAATATTCCAAATATAATTTATATATATATATATATATATATATATATATATATATATATATATATATATATATACATTTTATTTTATAAAAAAAAAAAAAAAAAAAAGTACAGCCTTGGTAAGAGACTTATTTCAAATACATAACAATATCATAATAATTTTATGACTGGCAGTGTATATTTTTACTAAAACATTTTAGCGCATGAGAAATGCCTCATGGGAACAGATTGAGTGATTTTTTAAATGATTAGCTGAATTAAAAATTAACTTCCGAAATCTGTTTGCACTTTTGCTACTGAGGATCAAATCAGAGAAAACATTAAAATATTTTAAATATTTTACAATATTTTTACAAACACTACTGCACTGGCGTTGGTCGGTTTTATTGAAATATAATTCCCAAATAAAAAAAATCATTAAAATATTCACAGTGCTAGGTCCTCTGTCCTCCCAAAGCACAGACCAGAAGCAGGACTTTCATTTCAAGCAGTGAATATGTTTGTGAGTGTGTATGTAAATATAAGCATTCATATGTTGGGCTCCCACAGGCTATCCTTCTTCATAAAGCTCTATTGTCACAGAAAATGTGCTCTGTGTCCCTGAACTGACAGGTAGAGTACTGTAATGACCACTCACCCGATGGGCCGTGAGACCACCAGCTCCACCTGCGGCTCTGGCTTGGACTCTAGAATGATGTTGTAAACTTCCTTGAATGTGGCTCCCTGTAAGACCCTCCCGTTCCACTCCAGGACCTGATCCCCTGAGGAAGTTAAAGGGATAGTGCACCCAAAAATATCAATAAGGTCCTCATTGACTCACTCTCATGTTGTTCCAAACCCATAAGACTTTCATTCAACTTCAAAACATTTTTAATGAAACCTGAGAGATTTTATCCCCTCCACTGAACATTCATGCAACCAAAACTTCGAAGCTTCAAAAAGTTCATAAAGACATAATAAAATAAATCCATACAGTGTCAGAAAGTTCCTGTTTTAACTTAAAAACTTGAGCTCAACTGCTGCTTTAAATTTATGTATAAGCAACGGAGTTAAGACTAAATTAGGTCAAATGAATTGAAAAAGTTGAATTATTATTAAAAGTTATTGTAAAAATGTACATTGCCATTACTTGCTGATCATGTCATTTGTTACAGTGTATGAATCGAGCAGTGTCATCAAAACAAATGAAGATATTTTTAACGAAACTCTACTGAAAATCAATTCCACCCAAACCTTCAGTCTTCGAAGAGTACAAGAAGACATAGTAAAGATAATCAGAATAAATCAAGTAGTTTAACTGAAACACAAATGATGATATTTAATGAATAGTGATTTCTATTCCTCAATCGAAAGTCCACTCCACCAAATCTTTCAAACGTCAAAAAGTACATAAAGACACTGTAAAAGTAATCGATACAATATGAGGGTGACAGAATTTTCATTTTTGTGTGAACTTACCCTTACCCTAAAAACATAGAAAGGACCCTCTATATATTAAGCGTCCTCAAATACTGTACATTTAATCATGTGAAATTAATCATTTGATACAATGCACTTTGCGCAGAGGTGCTTTGCAAATCAACATGAACACAATAGGTACATTGTTCCCAACAATTCATTACTTTATTATTAAGTACATTGTATTTAAAGGCACTTGATATAAAGCAGGACCTAAAAACCTCATCTACAGACTCTGTTAAAGCAGCAGCTCTGACTTCACATGGTCTCTGAATAGATGTGTTCACCTGGTCGGAGATGGCCGACAGTGTCTGCTAGACTTCCTCTCTTCACCTTCGTAATGAAAGCACAAAGTCTGCCAGACTCGGTCATCTTCCCTCCCACCACCTGCAATACAGACCATGCACCATATTTTAAATATATTTTACATCAAGTTACCAACTTAAAAGGGCTTAAAAGGTAATTATAGACGTGGAATTTAAAGGCTGAAAGTTTGACCTGTGCTATGAAGAAATGATGATCCACATCAGTACCATGTGTGATAACACTAAGATTGAACTGGAATTGCTGATAGCATCATTTACAGTTTTTGCATGCTTTTCTGCATTGTTTTAATACCCCACTCACTAAAAGAGCAAGACAAATCAAGCAAACACACCCACTAAATTAATGCTAATCACAGTTAGTGATAATGGCAGATAATGGCTGGAAGACAGTGAGTGGGCAAACTTACAGGAACTAAGGCACACCACCACCAAATAGTACCGTAATTAAGAGTGTAACGATGCACCAATACCATGGTTCGGTTCCCGGGTTTGGAGCCACGGTTTGGTTGGGTTATGTTTGCTGTAGGGGGCAGGGTTCATGGCATGGCACCAGCAATGCGAAAGAACACTTCATTTTTAACTTAATAGTAGTGATAATAATAATGCTCTGTTAGTTTGTGTTAAATCATTCATTATCAAACGAGACTTGAGAGATCTCAGATCATTAGCATGGCTTTGATCAAGTGGTGTTTGACGGTGTTTGGGCATCCTTACCTTGAGGCCCAGCAGTGCCCCCGTGTCTCTGGGCACCGTGCCATCTTTCATCCGCTTGTTTAGCACCACCCGCCCTATTAGGCGCTCTCCATCTTTGGATGGCTGCCATGTCACCGGGTGCTACGGGGTCAAAGTTACAATACACCTCTGGTTTTTATACAAGTTTACACACACAGCACGTTACAAACATACGCACACATGCACAGGCTCAGGAGATTAAAGGAGGAGCTCAACTCTTGTTTGCTGTGGTGTAGGATAGGGTTTGATTTAATCCATTGGGAAGTGATAGAGTCATGACAAGTTGGTGTTACAGGCCAGAATGGAGTTACAAGATTGGTAAGAGAAGATGGTAACACTTTAGATTGGAGAACACTACTATTAACAAGTTGCTTGTGAGAATGCATATTACTAGCACACTGCCTGTTTATTAACACCTATAAAGAACGATGCATAACATGCCTACTACAACAACTGCCTTACTGACTATTAATAAACAGCAAATAAGTAGTTTATTGAAGCGGGGAACAAACATAATAGCTAGTCTAAAGTGTTACCGAGAAGATCTGTAAAAGAGAGTAGAGATAGAGATTTGTAACGTCAGCTGAAAACAAAAAGTTATTTCATTTTGATGAAAAAGTATGAAGACAAAAACAGGCACACATGAATCTTGTCAATAAGACCAGGAACACAAATTAAGTAAGTACATAGGGACTAAATAAGATTGTTTGTATTTGCAATAAATACCACAACATTTACAGTATTTAAAAGAAACAAAGTAAAATTCAAAATCCGTTCATCATTTTGCACTCTCATGTCATAAACCAATATAAGTTTATGGAAGTTTTCAAATCTGATTCACACGGTGCACCAAAACACAATATTGGTGCTATATTTGATGTCAGTGTACAATATTTTATTTTTATTTTTTTCTTGGCACACTATGGTGTTAAAACTTATAATATACGTGCACCATATGTGAATTGTATGTGATTTAAGATCTGGTCTGCACTGTAAAATAATAAATGTCTAAGAAAATGGATAATGTCCAAGCCGAAAATTATGTTTTTCGGTAACTTTACAGACATTTCTATTAACTCTAAAATACAATGCTGTTTCCTACAGTCTTAGAGGTCTGGAACGACACGAGGGTGAGGAAACGATGGCAGGATCTTGGCATTTGCTAACAGCGTGAAAGTAATTGTCTTCAAAAGAATTTCCCACACTATGGGGTTCGGTTTGTGCATTTATTACAGACACAACAGTCAGGACAAGGTGAGAGGTATCAAGCAAACAATTCTGGATAACCACTCAAAGCAGTAAACTAGATCAGCAGTTCTCAACTGGTGAATCACAATACTGTGTGGATAGGACACTTATTAGTCGTTTGAAGCAATAACCTCCTAGAAGCAGTGGTTTACAGTGATTTTAGAACGGCTGTGGGATGTTTCTACAGAACGGAGGGGAGTTGCATTGAGTTGTACAGTAATACTGATTTAATAAGGTCACAGGTGTGTGTTTGTGCAGTATTTTATTATGGCTTCAAGTTCAAACATTGCCTAACCAATCATAAAGAACCAGAGCTATTTTATAATAAATAATGCTGAATCTGACTGCATTTCACAGAACTAGAAACCACAGCCACCACAAGTTTTACTACTTGAAGTTATGCCCCCTACAAGGAAAGAGCCAATTGAATTTAGCAATAATGATTGTTTTCCCTACTTTTTAAAGTATTTTAGTTATGAAACCCTACAGTTACTGCATTTAACTGCAAAACTGAATATTTCACTAATAGCAGTTATTTCATACGTGACAAGATTTGACTGGTTAATCCTATAAACATTTTACAAATAAAACACAGCATTAATATATCATATACTTGAAAAGATTATTTCAATAGTTGTATCAACGACATCCACAAGCCATTTTTTCTTTGCGGAAAGCGTAACTTGTAGTCGTCATGGTTTGTGATACTTTGGAATGCAGGCATAAAATGAAAAATCTAAATAGAATACTTAACACTAAAGAGAACATCAAATATTTTGTTATTGATGTCAAAGTATATACATCCAATCCAATCTAACTTTTTTTTTTTTTGCTCAGTTTTAACATAAATCTTCACTCACTTGATTTTTCATATACTTGTTAAAAAGTTCCAACGGATTCCAACATGGGCAAGTTGGCATCACAATAGTTCCCCTCAAAATAATTAAAGCTACATAAGAGTAAAGGAAGATACAACTCAGTCTACAATTAATTGTTTGTGTCAACCATACTGTGTGATTTTTTTGTGATTAATTAAAGTGAACTAGGAGTGTTGTGAAAGGTATCCAGCAACAAGCAAATTGTACGTCCAACCTGAATGGAAAACGTTGATTTGAATCACAGCCAGTCAGAAGATATTTAATATTTAATAGGCTATATGTGGTGGAGGATTTTGGACCAATAAGATTTTAAAGTGGGTGGGACGATGCAATGCAATGCTGCAAAAACTAAACCAAACAATTAACAAAATGTTAGAGTACCCGTTAGTCAGCACAAAATCTCAAAAGTTATGCTTGTTGCTTTATCGCATCACATATGGTTTTGCAAATACACAAATATTTACGATAACACTATTTTAACTAGTATTTACTAGTTGCTTATTAGCATGCATATTACTAGCATACTGGTTATTCACTAGCATACTGGCATGTTATTCTGCATGACCATATTTTAGATCCCTTAATCCATCTCAATACCTAAACATACTAACTATTAATAAACATCACATTAGGAGTTTATTGGGACAAAAGTCACAGTTAATAGTGAGAATTTAACTAAATGGTTAACCAATGGTTAAACCAATTCACAAATGCCAATATTTAATTTTAAACAACAAAACCAGTTGAGAAGCACTGATCTAGATCAATCCACTGATTAAGCAGTAAATTGCTCTCACACCCTCAAGCAGTATGGATGTAGCAAGCTATTTCTATTCGCTATCGCAAAAGATGCGATGAACGAAACCAATGATGGGACAGAAAAGCAGAGCAGGAAGAATGAGACAGTGAAAAGGGGAAAAGAAAAACAACTGCTTAGTGCGAGATTGATTCCCACACTAGTCTATCCCCCGTGTTAAAGCTGAGACTGAAGGATTGTGTGGAAAAAAATCATGTCAGGAAATCCCAAAGGGGGGAACAGCGTGAAAAGGTGACGTGACCAAGTGAGGAAAACAGGTTAGCAATCAGAATGGAGTATCTGTCCGCATCGAGAAGCATGCAGCATATGGAGCAAACAGTGCCAGGAAGTTTGTCATTCAATCTTTCTGAGTGTTAGGATGCGCTACAACTTTGCAGCCAAAAGACAGTGGAGCAAAGCAAACCAGAGTGTTTTCCTCTCATTTGAGAGGCGTGATTAGAGCAGGAAACCCTCTAGGGGCAGAAACAGACAGTCGAGCAGGTCAGTCACAGGAAGTTAGAGGCAGGCGGCAGGAAGTAGTCTCAGTACCTTGTCGCTATGGCTATGCTCCTCGTTTAGCGTGGTGCTACTGCACGTGTCAACCCCTGAATCTTTGACCTGCGGTTCGCACCACTCCACATCTGCGTCGTGGGAGAGCTCCCGAAATCGCACCACTGTCTTTTGCCTCTCAGACGGGGCATAACTGGCGTCCAAAAAATATGCCTGCTCATTTGTTTTTCTTTTTCCCCTTTGAATGTTGCCTAAAAGTTATGGATGATATAAAAAAAGGAGGAGAAACAAAACATGCAGAGGTGAATTAATCGAGGGGAAATGGGGTGAGAGGGTCTCAAGCCTCACCATAGACATTGAGGAGGCCTCGCTATGCCAAGACGCATGGTCCCACCAGTGACCATCCATATCTCCTGAGGACAGCACAGTGAGAGGACACACACGCACACACTCGTGTCAACAAGATTTCACTTATATAGGCAAATGTGCAACATTCATTTACTCACACGCTTTCTCTTACAGCTCTTTGAAAGGTGTAGTTGAACAAAAATGAAACTGCTGCCATTATTTACTCACCCTCACGTTGCTCTGCAAGCGTACAACTTTCTTTCTTCCGTGAAATATATATTTTAAAGCATGTACTAGCCATTTTGTTCCATGCAAATCCAATGAATGGGGACTGCAACTTGCAAAAAGGATGTTAACGATAAAAACTGCAATGCCTGGTTCAAGAATGGATCGTTCTTCTGTGTTTGGTTCAAGATCTGGTTTGCGAAATTAAACCACTTGATTAATAATGAAATGGAGTTATAAGAACAACTTATGTGATACTTTTATAGGGCTTTTGTGAAACCTTCAGTCTCCATTCGTTGCAATTACATAAAAAAAAAAAGAACTAATGCATTTTTTTTTATCTTGTTTGTTTTTTGACAGAAGAAAGAAAGTCATACAGGTTGGTGACTAATGAGGGTGACTAAATTGTTGGGTTAATTATCACTCTTGAAATAAACACATGTAACAATTGCCCTCATTTTTCTTAGTATACACTTATCCATAAAGCTAATAGAATGAAAGAACATATACAGATATTTGAAAAGGGTATAATGTAAAAAAAAAAAAAAAAAAGAGCATGAACTGCAACACAACCAAACCTACAAGACAAACCCTGTCCAGCAATTTAAGTCACAAATATTGGCTTCTTATTTCAACATCTGAAAGTACATGTTCTGAGAAAGCAAATTACCTGAGTGCCATACATCTAAACAGCACTATTTCTGTTGACAGAGGTTGAAGACACAAACATTAAAATCTAGTGCTTAAATGACATCTAAAAGACTTTTTTTTCCCCCAGTTTGATGATTTTTTTCCCCTCAATGCTGTTGAATAATTTACATAGCACCATAAAATGCATCCCATTTTGCTGATGTTGCATATGGGATATTAAACACATACATATATATTGTGCATATTTTCTGTTATGAACACATAGATATGCTCACTGTATTCCTGGGATGTCCGGCTAGTTATAGTATCAAGGAATCATTTAAGGCACAAAACCTTTAAACACACAAATGCCAGAGAGAGTTCATCATCAATAAAAAAAACGTTAAGCATATAAATTTGTGTTATAACATTAGTTAAAAAAAAAACTTTCTCTATTTACAAGCCAACCAATATTACTCCATAATAGAGATTCAGGCAACTTATGGTGAGAAAGCAAACATTTCCATTAAAAAGTAAAGTTTCCTAAGTTCCCAACTTAACTTGTCAATTGTGTTAGTATTTTATGACCTTACTTCTTTTGTCTTGCAATTATTTAAATGGGGTGGCAAGCAGATGGATTTGCAATGTGGAAATATTGTAATGATACTTCTTAGCAGTGTAAAACAAAGAACACGGTCCAGTTTCAAGGTCCTTTAAAAATAAACTGGACTGGATTTGTGTAAACCATCATCATAGGACCCACTTCATATGTGCAAAATAATAGCTAGTTACATCTGCCTGTGTCATCAGTACAATATATTTGATTAAGAAACCAAGCTGTAGTTTAAAGATGAAAAATATGGTTATTATGCATCCATAATTTTACAGCCAGATTCAGTGTAATATCACGATGGCACTATAATAAATTGATAAAATAATTTGTATCCATAGCACAGAAACTTTAATATTGCAGACGTCTGATTACTGCTGCCAACATTGCATCACCCTGTCCCCAATTTCCCTGCCAGCATGCAGTGATATCAATATGCAACCATGAAAAGAATGAACGCTGTAAAAACTTACTTCTCTAGACATTACTTCTGCCTTAACATACACCATGCCTCACAAACCAGAACCATTTGCTATTTGTCCAAGCACCATGTGCAGACTGTTCCCAGCGTCTTCAGGAAGAAAAAAAAATTGTTCTGTGTAGTCCCAAAATATTGTTGATAATCCGTCTTTGCTGCACCACCCCTTCCAAACCTTGGCAAGTAAAAGTTCTGCAAAGCTGATTTATTCAACTACATCCACCGGAACAAGGACTAGAGCTCAACTGCAGCTCTTCAAATCACACTTGGGTCAGTCTTTAAAGGTCTTGCACATCCCCTTCAAAACAGACGCCAAACCCGACTGTTAGCCCTTTTTTCATTGCCTCTCAACGGTGTCTTTCTCTTTCACTCTCTCTATCTCCTTGCACTGAAATGGAGTTCATGCCTTAGAATAATGAGCTTACCGTTATTCTTGTAAGCCAGCTCAAACACCTTGCCCTACATAGTCCCCACATCACAACAGACTGTTTCCCTTAGTTTACCGGACTGATCCCTGACTCCAAGAACCTCTACAGTTTGTTCATGGCTTCATGGAAGTAAGCATTGGCCTCAATCACTTGCAACCAACCAATACAACGATTCCTTTTCTTTAGATTTTCCAACCTTCCGTTTGGTGGTTTTTACACAAAAGTGAAAGTTCAGAGCAAACAAGTTAAATGTCTTTACTGCAAAGTGCACAGCAGCAGAATAGTCACCACTCCAAATGTTGGCAGTCTGATGAAATATTGACTTACCACCATTTTCCCAGGCTTCACACAGCGTGCCGTCTTTGTGTGTGCCTCCACTAGCTAGCTACTTTGACCAAATCCTTTTCTCTTTCTGCAGATGGGGAGGGAATTGACCACTTTGAACCAATCAGGTTGGGTTGTCACTGACTGATTGACGTATGTCCAATGGCACCCATTGGAAAGACAAGCTTGTCAGAGATCAAGCTCCTTTCTGTCTACAGTCAAGAAGGTGTACCACTCTTATGAGGTCAGATGGAGTGATTGGATGCTAGATTTGTGGCAACTCTAGAATTTAATGTTGGATGCTGGATTGGAAATTTTGGGAAACATTCACTGCCTGAACAAATACCAACACAGTTTCCCTACTGATCAAACATTGGGATTTGTAGATTTGTTGGTGTTCGTTGGGGTGGTGTGAACTAGCCTTTAGAAAGCTGACTGAAACAGAGACTGAGTTTGAGCAGGATGAAGGTTTAAGCAAGTGTCCTACTTTCTTCTGCTCCACTGTAGCCTCTTGAGCGCATCAAGTAGCTGTGGTGGAGAGGTAACAATGACAGATGCACTGGTGCAATTTCACTTACTGAATCTGACATGGAAGTGACCCTCTACCACTGCAAAGCTGCTGGGACTCCCTCTACCTACTTCTGTGGATGAAGGAAGGCTCTTGGGAGCTCTCTAGAGACTGCTCCTGTGCAAAGAGGCTTATCCAATTGAGCTAATTGTGACCCTGACAACAGAAGAGCTTTTAGGGGAGGGGAGTATATTACATGGGAGAAAGGAAAAGGAGGAAGAGGAAGGACAGGTACTTCACAGATACCAAAGATAGTAGCATTCCATGTCCATTCCTGGAATCCTAATGATAATGAGCACCATGAAACCAAAAGAAGAGAAAATTAAATTTTTGCTGGTAACGTAAGCAACCACTGATCAGTGGGAGTTTTTAAGAGTCCAGTTGTGTTTTCAGAAGAGAAGTGCCACACCACGTTGTTGAGACACTCTCAAAAAACTGAAATCATATCTTTAGGAGTACAATAGCTTGTCACTGGGATAGAACCATTAAATTAATATTTTTACTCCTAAAAACATTCATAGTAGTAGCTTAATGCTGTGTTCACACCAAACGCGAATAGAGCGTCAAATTCGCGTCTACCGTGTCTAGTTTGCCACTTGACCATTTTGAGATCATTCACTTCATTCGCGCGTGAAATTAACTTCACAACAGATGTGAATTCGCGTTGGGGGGGCTTCTGCCAGCTGAGTTCACACAGCATTTTCAACCGCCATTTTATTCTGATAATTTTCAATATATTACTGTTATCGTGTCATGAAATGAAGTTAGTTTAAAAGTATTTCAGGCGAGAATGTAGTTGCTTTAAACTCAAATATGCGGTTTATTTATAAAGACAGCGTCTATTTTAAAAAATGTGTTTCGCCGATTTCGGAGATGAGCTCCATGCGATCAGTGGGAGCTCAGAGCTCATGTATCCGCCGAGAGCAGCCTCACCTCGGCTAGACCTTCTGACATTTGCGGCTGGCTCTGATGTCTCTTTAGTGGTTCAAGTCCTAAACGCACCTTTGCATTGACTTAACATTGAAATCATTCACGCCAGATGCTTTATTCGCATTTGATGTGAACACAGCATAAGAGTACACATTATTACTTTAAGGTACCAATTTTTAGGGGTAAAGCCCCGATGACACATACGATGTGCAACTACCTTTATGCAACTTTATGTCTTAAACGCTCCAATTGAGCTTTCCTATGAGTAAGACTCTTTATTTAAAATGCACATGATGGGACATGAATTGCAATTATTTCATGTAGTAAACAACATGCCACAGATATTAGTTTGAAAAAATTTAGAATAGGGCCGGGACTCGATTAAAAAAATTAATCTAATTAATTAGAGGCTTTGTAATTAATTAATCGAAATTAATCGCATTTTAATCGCATATAAATATTTGACCTGAGAACAGTGAGAAGTAATTTTTTTCACATGGATTTATAGTATACCATTGAATAATGACTGAATACATTGAGTCAATGATTAAAATGATTGCACCAACAAAATAATACATAGTTCAACATAAAGTGTAAAGTCCACGCTAGCTGCTATATGTTTTGCGTTTAGGTGATACTTGAGGCTCGATGTGCTGCGATGATATGCAAACGCTAGTTGGTGCTCCAGTATAATCGGTCCGCCTAAACTCATCCAGTGAGAAACGTTACGCGGTGCAAAAATAAGTTATTAAAAATGCGGGAATGTTTTTTTTCTGTAATTAATTAATCTTAGTTAACGCGTTATTTTTTGTGTAATTAATTAATCTCAATTAACGCGTTAAAGTCCCGGCCCTAATTTAGAATTGTGTTGTACGTCAGTGGTTCTTAAACCGTTCCTAAAGCCTCCCTGACGTGCTGCCCATTTTGAACCTCTCTTTTTTTTGACAGATCCAGTTCAGGCTATGGAGTACTTTACTACTCAGTTGATTCAGGTGTGTTAAAAGAAGACATCCAAAGTGTGCAGTGCCCTGGAGATTCAGTCTGAAAAGCCTGGCTGTATGTAACAAAGAAACATGGGCATGGCTGAAAAAGGCAATTTGGTTAGACATTCTAAATATCTTACATCTTAAAGAATCATATTAGATGTTATACATGTCAAGATGTACATTGCCTTGCTCTTAGTTCTTTGTCAGACCTACAGGGCATCATGTCAGCTGAGCTCATAGTAATATTCTCACTATGAATGTCTAACAGCAAAAGCTGTAGAAATTCCTATTCTAACAGGATACTACTTAACAGTGAACGGCAATGCATGACTGTATCCTGTGTCCCCATTCACACTCTAGCATCTTCAGCCCGGCTTGCATTACATAATTAAACCTGCTTGAATAATGAAACACCCTCCATGGTTTAAACCCTGGTCATGTGACTCACTCCATGTTATTGCCAGCGTGAGTGGATTCACCTTTATCTTAGGGCAGTTTTAAACTGAATTTAGAGGAGAAATGTCACAAAATAACAGACATGTTATAACTGATCTCAACAACATCAAAGTACAGAAACTAAAACAAAAATAATTACCAATAGAACTGGCACTTTTACTGAATCTGAGGCCAATGCAAGTCTTACACTTAATTTGCGTTGTTTATGGATGCTCAAATTGGTCAAACTGAGAAACTGCAAGGAGCTTTTAACATGTACAAAAATCTGTTGAACATTATTCGACTTGGCTCCTCCTGACCACAGACACAGGTTTACAAGCCACTTTTTGCTGCTTTTTTCAGCCAATTTCTTGCCTTTTCCCCCTTATGAAAAACAAATTTACGTACATGATAAAAGCTCCTTGTGGTTACTTACTTTGACCGATTTGAGCATCCAAAAACCATGCAAACATAGGCATTTAGAATTTCTGCTAGCGATTCCTGTACAGAAAAATCACTTCCCGTCCTCCAGCTGCGTTTTGCGTGTCATCAGAATCACGTGACTGCAAATAAGCTATTACACTATATTTCACAGGCTCGAAATAATACATACAACAGCACTGAACTCTCTGCTGCCCCCACCAGGTCTGGAGCAACATCGTGGTTACCATAAAGCACTGGCTCTTTCTAGGAAACTGATATGATTGGAGTCACATCTGAGATTCCAGAAACATTTAATGCAACTTTTCTCCCTAAAACACTGGAACGTTTATCCATCAGCAATTCAATAATTCCATTCAGAGTCAGCAGCGTTTACCTTTATCGCTGAAGGACTCACTCTCCAGCTCCACATCCTCACAGCTGGTGTACTCTGGCGTGGTTGCCAGCTCCTCTTCTGAGCTGCTGAAGCTACCCATGGTTCTGAGCTTGCCTAGGCGTTTGCTGCGGTACGGTCGAGGTGGAGGAGGACGAACCGACTCGGATTGGTCCGAGCTTAGAGAGTCATTTCGTAGAATGATATCCATTTTGGGGTCCAAGTGGTGCTGTTGGGAAATGGGTTTCCTCGTTGGCTCTGCCAGTCCTCGCCGGCTATCGCCCAACACAGGGCTGCGGTGTGGTGTTGGTGGGCTGTGATTTGACATCCGATGTCCCGGTGAACTCCTGTCCATGGAGTATGAGCGTTGACTTGGGCCTCCCAACGAAGGGAGGCGTGATTGCCGCCCACCGGGCCCATGGAGAGGCTCGTCAAGTTCTGTATAGGCGAGCGAGACGTCACTATGACGCCGCTCGTGCCGAGCCCGTGACACCTGGGCATGGATGCGCATCTGCTCCTCGTAGGGCTGGGGTTTGACTGGGTAGCGCGCCAGATTGGGGTCGCTGCGGTATCGGGCCTGGTATTCCTCCTCACGCCGTCTTTGGAGTTCATAGTCCTCTAGCTGGCCATCCAAACGTTGGCCTTGCGAGTGCCAGCGTCCTCGGCTGTCTTGATTACCGTCCACCTCATTGTACATTCTTGAACTCCTCGGCGAATGGCCAGGGTCACGTCCGTAGTCGGACGGAGAGCGGGGCATGCCTCCTTCAGCCGGGGCATACTGCAGTCCTCCTTCCCCCTCCCTTTGGTTATATGCTGCGTTAGGATCCCTAGATGCTGATGGGCTTCTGTTTCTAAGAATGTAAAAGGAAATTAGGTCAGTGTAAGTGGTCAATGCAGTGAGGTGAGGCTAAAACTTTATTTAAACACAAATAAGCTTATGGCACCTTCATTTCTCTTCAAGTGATTCACACTAGGGTTGTACAAAACTACATACATTCGAAGTTACCAAGAGGTGAGTTGTTTGAACAGACTGACACAGACTAAATTGTTGGACGCCACCAGTCACCTCAAGTTCACTGCCCATGAGTCTATCCCCGCTTGGCTTGAGGACTCTCTTGTTATGTAGGCATACGTCAACAAGCATGTTTTTCCTGCCCTGGAGCTCTTTCATCGTGAGGAGCCCACAGGGCTGTGAAGCTCTGTGAGAGTGGCCAGTTGGATGGGGTTTGGTGGTCTGTCTGCCATAACAGACATTTGAGCCATGCCGTTCATAGTGGTTAACCTGTAAGGGCCGAGTGTTCGGCTCTGGCCAGAGTCATGAGAAGAAGCGTGTCACACTGAGTAAGAGAAATACTGCAGTGCCAAGACAGAGCCAGATGCGTTTAGTTCCACCCCTTTCTGTTTCCCTCTCATTAATTAAAGTATGTTATATGACGCCAGACAGTCCCACTTACAGTAGATGCTTTAACTCTCCCACTGCTGGAAAGAGATTGCTAAAATAAAAACCATTTTACTATTGCTCATACTTACAGTTTGTAATTTGAACAAAACCATAAGCTTAAGTGGTAAAGATGAGAATGTGAATGATCTCTCAACGCTTGTTTTATAGGCAGGAATGATATTACAAACCATGTGGTTTGTTGAGAAGAGGAGCAAGGTTATAATAGTTAGCTAAAACTAAAACCATTTAAAAAAGTTGTATTACCTGATGCACTATAATAACTAAAACTGAAATGAACATTTATAAAAACTGCAGAAATTAAAAAGATACAAATATTTATATTAAATATAAATTAAAAAAAACAAAAAATGTTATTATTACAAAAATTCAAATGAAAAAGAGACCCAAAATAAGCAGCATCTCTCATTTCAGTGTAGATCAACTTGATGCAGTAAAATAACTAAAACTAAAACTGAAATAAAAATATATAAAAACTACAGACATTAAAAATAAACGTTACATTTTTAAAATAGAAATGAAAAATTACAAAAAAAATGATGCAACCTAAGCAACATCTCTCATTTCAATTTAGTTTAGTCAACTTTATGCACTAAAATAACAATCTAAAACTGAAATAAAAATGTATAAAAACTACATAGTAATTAAAAATAAATGTAATTTATTTTAAATACATTTTTAATTTTTACTCAAATTAAAATTAAAAATAAAAAAAATTACAAAAGCAAGATATCTAATTTCAATTTAGTTTAACTTGATGTACTACAAAACTCAAACTAATCTTAAATAA
Source organism: Carassius auratus (assembly GCF_003368295.1). Taxonomy (NCBI): domain Eukaryota; kingdom Metazoa; phylum Chordata; class Actinopteri; order Cypriniformes; family Cyprinidae; genus Carassius; species Carassius auratus. Next base: position 4,392,413 of record NC_039261.1, read on the forward strand.
AACTTAAAAACTACATATATATTAAGTATGTACTTAAACTAAATTTTAACTTTAACTAAAATTAAAATGAAAAACTACTATTATACAAAAAAAAAAAAAAAAATGTTAATAATACTGGCCTTACATTTCTAAGTGATTTGACTTGCAGACTGGTGGATAAAAATATCCTGTAGACATAAAGTAATATAAAAAACAATCTGCATCTCACTATAAAATACAGATAACAACTTGGCAACCACGTAAAAATGCCCTAACCACCACCCTTAATACCTTTCCATTACAGTGCTGGCTTTTGCATGGGCGAACATCTTATTTTTATTGATGTGGGCAACACATCATTAAATGATTGTACAGAGTCAGCAGCAGTACCATATTGAGCTGCACCATATCCCAGCAGTAAATGATTGCTGAATGTCTAAATGTAAATGTGACATCATCCATTGTGTCATCATATGCATGCTGCAGTATGTTTAACAATGAAGCAATATTATTCAATGATTTGGGCCTGTCGTCTCTGTGCAAAGCTTCTCAAATCAGAGCAGCCACACAGATACAGCTGAGCAGGAGAAACAAAACTCAAAGACAAAATCATTACCAGATTCAGCAGCTGTTTACTTTAAAATAAAGGCCATTTTGACATTTTGCTCACAGCTGAGACTAGACTGTGCACATAATGGTATTTTCTGTTTGCCAGATGTCAGCTCACCCCACAAAATAACTAAATATTGCAATACATTACTGCAATGGCCATGGAAGTAAAGATCCCAAACAAAAATTCCTCATGCACTGAAATGGTGCTGGTGTTGAAAACAATATATTAGCATCCAAAGTGATTTTATTCTAAGAAATTCTGCCAGCAGTTATGTTCATTAAGTAAAAGCCATGAAGCTATTTAAATACATTATTAAAATTCATAGTAATAAATTCACAGATGATATATTTAAATAAAAATTAAATTTACTTACATGGGAATATAAATTCACTGGAGCAACTGTGCAATGTTACAAAAATAGGACAAGTGCCAGTCAACTAAAAGTGTCACATCACACATTAGAACATGTAGATTGAAATGCTAATGAAAACACAAGTGGTTTTAGCACCGTCTATTTTTATTTGCTGTTTGAGCTGTTATAGGTGTCAATAGTCAAAATCAAAAATGGTCATAATTGAAACTTTGAAAATCTTCTGAGCACATGTATGTCTGTAAATGCATATTTACTGGGGAAAAAGCTCTGTTAAAAGTACCTATGGAAATATTTGCTATAAATATAGCTAAAACTTATTCTCACTATTAATTAGTTGCTTATTAGCAAGCTAATTATTAATATATTGGCTGTCTATTAATACTTACAGAGCAGATATTCTGCATGACCATATTCTTTATCCCTAATCCCACCCAATACCTAAATTTAACTACTAACTATTAATAAACATCAGATTATGAGTTTATTGAGACAAAGTCATAGTTAATGATTTTTTAATAGCGAGAAGTGTGACCTAGATTTAAAAAAACAAAAACAAAAAAAAACAAACACAATATAAAAAATAAAAAATAAAACAACCGCAAAAGTTTTTCTTCTGTTCAAATGTACTCTTTGCTTATATGATCATACTATCGTTCAGAGTTTTGGGTTGAATTATTTAATATTTCTAAGTCACTTTTGCACACCAGGGCTCCATTTATTTAATTCTGAATACACTGTGAAATTGTGAAATATTATTGCAATTTAAAATAATTGTTTTCTATTTGAAAATTTTCTAACGTGTAATTTATTTCTGTGGTGTAAAGCTTAATTTCCAGCATCATTCCTCCAGTCTTCAGTGACCCTTCAGAAATCATTCTAACATCTGAAAAATTCTGATTATTTCCACTGTTAAAAGCAGCTGTGATGCTTCATATTTTTGCGAAAACCATGATACATTTTTCTGCATTCTTTATTTGAAATAGAAATGTACGATTTTAAGTGTCTTTACTTTCTCTTCTGTTCAATTTATCCCATCTTTGTAAAACAAAAGTATGAATTTCTTCAATCTTACTGACCCCACATTTAGAACGGCAGTGTATATTACAATAATAAGCATGCATTTCATAAAAGGGGACTCAAACCTATAATGATGCTCCTAACAGCATCATAATGGAACAAAAAGAGGAAAACAAACAGAATAAGTGTTAAATCTATACACACAGCATGGCATCACAAGCCTTAAACCTCATGCATAATAATCTTTCCCAACTGAACGGCCAGTTCTGTGCAAGCAATACTCAGGCGTTATAATTACTCCTGTAGGAACATCTGCATGCCTGTCACAAAACTGTCAACTAAGTAGCATTCGGCGACGATCACACAAATGCTGCACCAGCAAAAAAAACAATCGTCCACAGCCGAGCGAGTCCCGTGTGCACGCACCTGACACTCAAGAGCTGCACATCTGGAGCAAAGAGCCTAATCTAGAAAGCCGAAGCGGGCCGAGAGGTGCCGAGAGGCCTGAACGCATGAGGTGCAAAGGCCTCAGAGAATGGAGAGCGGTGTTACCGTTTAATGCTGTTATCACAGGCTGTATATAGCTGGAGGTCAAGCAAGACTTTACCCTGCAAGGAGGATTATGGTACTTAGCTGATTACTGGCTGCATGGCGGTTATTGCTTAGCAATTGTACGGCCCGGGAACTCCTTTCTCAAGCTCCAAGTCTGGATTTCAGCATAATCATCTTCCTCTTTGCCCCGGCAAACTCAAGGAACAAAGCAGGACCAATATCCCAGTCAAATAAACCTCTCTGGATATGTAGACGTTGGCTGTCTCAGCATGTGTGCAGTAAATGCATGTGTGTGTGGGCACCTTTCCCTGAGCGCATGTGGGCGATCGAGCATGTGTGTTCACAAATATTCATACATTCAGTGTATGTGTGTGTGTGTTTGTGTGTGTGTGTGCATGGTCTCTTTCCCAAGCGGACAGATCAATTCTGAGCCTTGCGGGCATGTGTGTGTGTGTGCATCTGTGTTTGGTTGAGAACACAGCGTCACCTAAAGGTTGTGCACGATATTACATGTTAGCTGATTAGTGGAAATTAAAAGGGTGTCTCACAACTTTATAAAAATGTCGTGTGTAACTTAATGGCTCAAGCAAATATCTACAAAACAGGGTGAAATATAGTACATGAGTACACAAACATGCTGGAATTTAGGGGTGTAATAAGTTTTGGGGGAAATCAAATGTCTGTCGTTCTGATAAAAATTGTGATTGCCATTTAAAATGTGATTTAAAAATGCCAGGTTTGCTGTGGTTGTTTGTAGGGATACACAATTTGACCAAAACTTTGTGATTATATATATCAACATAGCTATTAATAATACATATTGATACAAATAACCATCATAATTATTGGAAAGTAATAGTGAAATGGCAATACCAATATTTCTGTCTTAATGACTTCTTTTTCAAAAGGTTTGTTTTGATGGAAATGTGCTTCCAGCTTCTCCTTTGCTCGTAACCAGTTCTCATCACAAAAATGTTTGGCACCTTTGATCCCAAATGCACATTAAAGCGACCCAAACTCAAAGCAGATGCAAAGATGGAGTTCATGTGGAGCAGCATCTACTGTGAACCGAACCACATTGAGATGCTGAAACACAGGATCAGGTGTTTTAAAAAGTGTAAACGAACACATGAGCGCTTCACTCTGAAAGATAGGGCGCCTTTATTTATTTAATTAAATCACAGCCTTTGCAATTTGATACTTGCACTAAGCCGTATCACAATTTTGGTTTTATTTGGATAAGTCGTGCATCCGTGCTGAAACTGTATTCAGAATTTTCATGTTTTTAGGTCAGGTCTTGAACACATGCGTTTATCTGGCGATGTGGATGGAGCACTGTACCAAACACTGAATCTACAGGGCCAGAGAAATTACATTTGATCTTGAGGTTTGAATTGAATGTGAAATATTAATATTGCATTGCAGGCAGCAAGAAAGTGAGCAAATTACTCTTATGACCCAGATCAGTTTTATTTGTGTGACTGATCCTGTGTTATGTTGCATTTAAGGTTTATGTTTTTAAGAATAGTTGTGTTTATGACAAAGTGTAGTTAAAGATGTACATTACATTAGTTATATAACATCTGTAGTTATATAGTTAGGATAGCATTTATGTCAACCACTGTGCTCCATTAAAATTTGTTTAAAATGCATTAGTCGGTGTGAACAACAGCCTAGCAACCACCTAGAGCATCTTAAGCAACTGCAAAGCGGTACAAACCTCCTACGTCTAGCTTGCATCTTCAAATCTAGTCATTTGTGCAATCCATTTGGAGCTGCAAGTGCAGTAATTCTCAGCCTCTTTGACTCCAAAGCCCTCATTGTCCTAAACAATAATCAAACTTTTCCACTAAATAAGGATTGTATTTGATACATCATGGGTTTATGGCTCATATAGAAGCTCGATCTAAGCAAATGTATGCCTAGAAATAATGATGTCTTGAAATAAGTCTTGAAATGTTATTAACAATATAAAATTTACCCCCAATCCCAATTTCTAGTTTATACCCCTGTGCCGACCCCTTCCTCTGGGGCCTTGAAACAGAACCAAAATGCCAAAAATGCTTCTTGTTTGCTTGGACAGCTGTAACCAGATTACGCTGAGATAATCTTCATTTGAAGGGCTATCTGGCCTTTACCCTTACCCCTCCAACCAAAAGAGAATCGAGACACCTACCCCTTCATGTGAATGCATGAAAACAGAGGGGCAGGGGTAAGTGTAGGGGTAACAGGTAGAAATGGTATTAAGCCTAAATCTTACAAAGATTTCACATCAGAAAGCAAGAGACGAAGGGGGACATTTGTAAAAAAAAAAGGCATTTGTTTGCTAAAAAATTCAAAAGTATCAATCAGAGACAAAAGGCATGTAGTAGATTGTTTATAAAAGGTTTTTTAGCAAAATGTTGTTCATGTTGATCATTTAGAAGCCGTATAAATTTGCATCAAATATGTTAAGAGTATGATTTTAGGGTGAAACATTAGGCTACACAGATTCAGGTTTTTTAAAACAGAGGGAACCCTTGTTCTTAAAAAAAAAAGAACAAAAATACAAGACATATCATTCATTTTAAGTTGCCCTGCTGCACTAGTTTGAATGACTGCACCTTCTGACCTGCTGTTGCCAACCTTGCAAGGTTTATCATCCAGTCCCACTTTATCCCACAGATGGTATAAATCAACATTGATTTGAGCGGTGTTGTGAAGGGCCTGCTGGAGCCTGCACACAGCCATCAGACAGCAGCGGAGATCACAGCCTCTCACCGAGTGGGATCTGACTGACCTGCTTCCATGTAAACGCTCCAAGACTGCCTTATTAGCTTCCCAAAACACACACACACGCACACACACATGCCGTAAGTAGGGCATACCCCAGTAGAGCGGGACACACTGCACGGAAGAGGTGCAAAGCAATCGAGGAAGAGCGAATCAACAACTGTTGAGGTAAACAGACCTGCCAATAAGATAAAGCACAGGCAGGCAAATACTGGACACATGAACCTTAAGAGGCACACAGACCATTAGGAATGCACTAATATATTGAACATTAATTGGTATTGGCGAATAAAAGCAATTCAATTTGACCCTACAGTATGAATCACACGTAGTATAAGCGTAGGGGTTGCCAGAAACAATATTACATTAATATGGTATATAGTAATTCAGTATGGCGGTTTATATCAAAGTACACACAGTATTAGCATCTATTACTATCACTTTACATCATTATAGCCCCACAGTACAATACAGCAGGTCCATCACATTACTTAAAAATTATATTTAGAAAACTCTTAACATCAGATTAATGTAATACCATACTATATTTAGTATTTTATTGTAGCATTTAAAGGGGGCATCGGATGAAAAATTCACTTTGATATGGCGTTTGAAGTCAAATATATATATATATATATATATATATATATATATATATATATATATATATATATATATATATATATATATTAGTGCTGTCAATCGATTAAAAAAAATTAACTAATTAATCGCACAATTTTTTAAAATTAATCGCGATTAATCGCGATTAATCGCAATTAAAAGACTGAAACTTTTTGGATATGTAAATGTAAAATGTAAATAATTAATGTAGTCTCAAGACAAAGAAACTTTAAATTCAAAATATGATTGTTTATTGGAATTTTTGTTTAACTAAACCATCAATATTCTCCAAATTAACTGTTGGCTTGAAAGCCATATTTATTACAGAAATAAAAACACAGGCATGTAAGTACCATTTGAATTTCAAAACAATCAATGCCAATAAAAAACAAAAATGATTTCCATGTTGAATTCTAAGTGGACTGCAAAAAAATTCCAAAGTATAGTCATTGCCAGTGCTTTAAGTGGGCCTGTACGCACCAGTACTCAGTACCGCCACTTCCAAATATAGCTCTTGAGCGCACCGCCACCTCTCCGTGCCCAGAACGTGCTTGTAGCGTACCGGTACGCTCATTTGGACATCTGTTTTAATAGAGGTTTTAATCTTTTACCTGCACTGCCGATTTTCAGAGCGCCCTTCACAATGCAAGCTTCCTAATTCATCCCACCCAGAGCAGAAACTACATTACCCATTCACCCTTAAGTTATACAAGTGAATAGCGCATGTGTCGCTTTTCCCACTGTTAAGTGTCAACAACTCAACGTGGCCGGAGAAGGTGTGTGAAACTCGTTGTGAGTTATACTAAAGCAAAATCTTGAGTATTTATTGTCTGATAAACATTAAAAACTGTCTGCGGAGGTTGAGTCGTCCTGCAGCCCCCGCTGGCTGTTCATTGGCTGCAGCATCTTTTTTCTAAGTTCTAAACAAATACCGTAGACGGCAAGGCACAAATTTAGATATTCATTTATCTAATTAATCTATAGCCTATGCACAAAGACAATATGATCTTTTTGTCCCCTTTTTGTTTTAAAGCTTGATGAAGAGAGAGAGCGCAAGATGCTGCAGCTGAGGAGGACAGTGATGCACGCGTACAGGAGTGATTGACAGTTCGCGGCACTGTGTACAAAAAATACTCCGCTACACAATTATTTCGTTATTTCGTTTAAGCTTATTAACGTTAGCGTTACAGAAAGGTCTGATTAACGCACTGTTACAGTCATTGTTTTTTTTTTAAACAATGACATTTGAGTTCATGATTTTAATGTTAATATATATATTAGTGCTGTCAAAATTAGCGCGTTAACGCATTCGATTAATTTGAAATATTTAACGCGTTAAAAAAAAAATAACGCAATTAACGCGGTTGCAGTTTTTTTTTATTTCCAGTTGTGGCCTATGTGTGTTCAACGTGTAAAGAAATATGGATAAGACCAAGGAAGGACTTTTAGACGGAAAGTTTCATTATAAAACTCTGCCGGATTACTCTTCAGTCTGCCACAAGAAACATTACTCTTCATTTAGTCTGCCACAAGAAACAGCAACATTAAAATCATGAACTCAAATGTCATTGTTTAAAAAAAAAAAAACAATGACTGTAACAGTGCGTAAATCAGACCTTTCTTTAACGCTAACGTTAATAAGCTTAAACGAAAATAACCAAATAATTGTGTAGCGGAGTATTTTTTGTACACAGTGCCGCGAACTGTCAATCACTCCTGTACGCGTGCATCACTGTCCTCCTCAGCTGCAGCAACTTGCGCTCTCTCTCTTCATCAAGCTTTAAAACAAAAAGGGGACAAAAAGATCATATTGTCTTTGTGCATAGGCTATAGATTAATTACATAAATGAATATCTAAATGTGTGCCTTGCCGTCTACGGTATTTTTTTAGAACTTAGAAAAAAGATGCTGCAGTCAATGAACCGCCAGCGGGGGCTCGACTCAACCTCCGCAGACAGTTTTTAATGTTTATCAGACAATAAATACTCAAGATTTTGCTTTAGTATAACTCACAACGAGTTTCACACACCTTCTCCGGCCACGTTGAGTTGTTGACACTTAACAGTGGGAAAAGCGACACATGCGCTATTCACTTTGTATAACTTAAGGGTGCATGGGTAATGTAGTTTCTGCTCTGGGTGGGATGAATTAGGAAGCTTGCATTGTGAAGGGCGCTCTGAAAATCGGCAGTGCAGGTAAAAGATTAAAACCTCTTTTAAAACAGATGTCCAAATGAGCGTACCGCTTACAAGCACGTTCTGGGCGCATGGAGAGGTGGCGGTACGCTCAAGAGCTATATTTGGAAGTGGCGGTACCAGTGCATACCAGCCCACTTAAAGCACTGGCAATGACTATACTTTGGAATTTTTTTGCAGTCCACTTAGAATTCAACATGGAAATCATTTTTGTTTTTTATTGGCATTGATTGTTTTGAAATTCAAATGGTACTTACATGCCTGTGTTTTTATTTCTGTAATAAATATGGCTTTCAAGCCAACAGTTAATTTGGAGGATATTGATGGTTTATTGCAGGTATGTTGTTTACATGAGAAAATCTGTTACAAGTTAAACAAAAATTCCAATAAACAATCATATTTTGAATTTAAATAGTTTCTTTGTCTTGAGTTTACATTAATTATTTACATTTTACATTTACATATCCAAAAAGTTTCAGTCTTTTAATTGCGATTAATTGCGATTAATCGCGATTAATCGCGATTAATTTTACAAAATTGTGCGATTAATTAGTTAATTTTTTTTAATCGATTGACAGCACTAATATATATATATATATATATATATATATATATATATATATATATATATATATATATATATATATATATATATATATATATATATATATATATATATATATATTTTTTTTTTTTTTTTTTTTTTTTTTTTCGTCAAATTCAAAATGCACATTTGAATTTAAAAGAGTTTCATTTGAATTTTAGTGCTACTGCGTTGTTAAAGCTGTGGTAGGGAACTTTTGATGCTCTAGCGGTTAATAAACAGAACTGCTTGCGTCTTGCGGAAGAACATCGTAGCCGGAACTACTTCTCTCTGTTTATGTCTATGAAGAATCACAAAGGTACTGGGTTACTCCGCCGCGGTATCCCCGAAGCAATCTAAAATAGTCCGAATATAAACACTTATTATAGGTGCACCCTAGTGATTCAGGACAAGCTAAAAACACGGTTTGGAAAATGGATTCATGGTGTACTCGCTTATTATATACATTTTTCTACATTTTGAACACAAACAAAGTTACGGACCGCAGCTCTGATTGGTTGTTTTTTACCGGGAGCGATGGAGTTTCTGCAAATGGCAATAGGACCACTGGGAGGAGCCAGAGGAGCTTGATTTTTTCACAGATTATCTGTCTCATATTCTACTGTCAGGACATAATGAAAGGTTTAATAAATATGTAACAAATATTTTTTTACAAAAGTTCCCTACTGCAGCTTTAATTAAAAATAATGCAGAAAAGAGTTGCATGTTTACAAATCAGCGTAAAATTAGAGTAAGATAAACTTTTCTTGAGAGTTTATGGCGTTCTTTTTTTTCACCCCATTGCATCATGTTTTTAAATGAAAAAGTAATTTGTGTGATTGGCTTTTGTCCCTTCATATTAAATATTAATACATGATGCTGTTTTGTTTATAATTGTTTAAGCAACTTAATTATAATTGGTTTGTAAACATTGTGTATTTTTTCACAGATTTTATTGCGCCAAAAGCTTCTTCCATTTAACTGAAATTATGCATTTTAAATGTTAAAGGGTAACTAAACCCCTGGTCAGAGCCTGACTCCACCCACTGGCAATATTTGAAAAATGCTAAAAAGTGGGCAGAGCACAGCGGAGAAAGAGGGGACGAACCGAGGGCGGGGCTCAGCGGGTGGGGCGTGAACATGAGACCCGCAGTGATGGGTTGACTGACTTTGCAACAGAGCGTTCATCTGAAATAGAGGACTTTTCTCCCCCACATTCACCGCCATATCAATTCGAGCCGTTGAAAAAAACTGCGGTCTTTAACTCCCGCACCGCATCGCTTTTCAGCACGAGCTGTGTGGAGAAGCTCATTTACACCTCCATTGCGTTGGAAAAGCAATCCTGTGTAAAATGCAGTTTGCACACTCCAGCTCTAGGTGGGATGTGTATGCAACCACTGGTGCCTAATTTTAAAATTGAAAACTATGCAGTTCAACAGTGCTGTTGCAACCAGCGACACTACACCTACGTACCATCCTGACCACTGTACTAAATACAGATAAATCTACGCTAACTTAAAGCTATCCTAACTGATGCAATACTATGCTACTAACTAAATATGCTTCTAACAATACTAATGTTACACTAACAACTATGCTAATTAACTACATAGGCTACACAAAATAATCTAAATAACTATATAAATGGTATGTTAAATTGATGCTATAATACTCTATCTTAGTCGTTTTCAATACTCGCAATTCCAACTCCTGACTCACTACAGTGATTTTGATGGAACAAGATGGAGTGGTGAGCTGGAAACTGCTTACGTCACCTGCCACCGCAAACATCCAATAGGAAAAATCAACTACATTAGCCACTGTTCAACCTGAAGAGGGCAGCACGATAAAATTCTATCTAGTGCTTTTTTTAAATCGCCACAAATCAAGTGCTTTCTGAGATCAAGCCATTCACATATTCTTTGCTGTGTGATGTCACACAGACCCAGTCCCCTCCCACAACTGTTGACTAATGCCGCGTTCCAGGCAACCAATAACCCGTGTTTTTGCAAACTTAAACCCATGAAAGTGCACTTGAATGGCGGTCAAACCCGTGACTTCCCACCCGTGAACTCGTACTAGATCAATGTACTCCGAGTTATGACGTCACACAGCATGCGAAACAGCAATGGCAGCCCCCATGGATAATACTGCCTATGGACGTTATGTGGTTCACGTTGAAAAAAATAATAATTTTAGGACAATGTAACGTTGCAATACAATTAATAATCTAGCTACAATTCCTTGCACCCAGGAAGTTTGGCGTGACTTGCCTGGAACGGTACAAAGTCGTGGTTTGAAATCGTGACTTACGAGCTCAAAAACCTGCCTGGAACGCAGCATAGACTCAGGCTGAGTGAGCTGTAAACTGTCCGCCATTGTTTCGATGCCAGAGCAGGTGATGAAAAGAATGACTCCTAAATTAAAGAGTTGTTTTGTTCTGTTGTTGGATGTAGTAATAAACAGCAGTCGTCAGTTATTCCCAACATCCGAACTGCTGAAGACGCAGTGGATTACATTTGTTTTTGAAGGGAATGAGCTCCCAATTGACATAAATGTGTTTATGTTCGTGCAAATCATTCATGATCCAGCTTCACCTACAGAAGTTAGTTGTTTTTAATGAATCTTTGCAAATCTCCTTTCCTTATATACTAGTTAGAAAGTTCCACGACGAATGTGGCAAAAGTTAAAACACTGTAGAGCTCATTATAATCAGTATAAACACTGGATGCAGCGCGACAAGTCTAAGGTAATTTACAAATGTATTTTAAATAGTTTTTGAGCAGTTATAACTGCATGAATAAGAATGGGAACTTCAACAGAAAAGAGGGGCGGGGTTAGCAGAGCTCATTAGCATTTAAAGGGACATGCACTAAAACGGGTTGAGCTGATTTTTACCATGGAAAAAAGGGTGTTGTTTTACACTGCCATTGAGAAATGTTAACCAAAGTAAAACTAAAAAAATACTTTTTGAGCACAAAGAAAACAAAAATAACAAATCATTTAACTATTCTTCTCTCCCAAGTCTCCCACTATTTTGGAGAGTGCCCAAGAGCGTAATCGACGTAACAAACACCAATAATAATATTTCTAGGTTAAATCACAGCTGACTGCTCTGTATGGTTATAATAAGCTTCACCATTAGTTAGATTACAGAATGCTATAGACCTGTCATTTATTCCACTCCCCCCCACCCACCCCCACACACACAACCACCACCAAAGCAACACCAACATCCAGAGACAGTAGCACTCAGAAATGTAACTCTGCGCTAAGTGTGGTGTGCCAGACATGAGTCATACTTCAGAAGGCAGTGGCGAATGCTCCAGAACGCTGGTGCAGTTCTCTGGATCTATTAGTATGCTCGTTGTGTTCCAAATATGCACTGGTTTTAATTACCTACTCTTCCCATCCAAGGTACATCACTCAAACGCTGCACTTCTGATGGAGTAATGCTGTTGCTGGAGTCCAAAGCCCAGTCAACTTCCTCTCTTTCAACAGAAGGTGAAGCCTTAAAGAAATAGTTCACACAAAATATGAATATTCATATCTAATCAGTCATTGTTTATTCACCATCATGTCTTTCCAAACCTGTATGACTTACTTTTATACAAAAATGTATATTTTTACATGCTTTCCCTTGCAATTACACTACTGATCAAAAGTTTGTGGTCAATTAAGATTTACTTATTTTTCTCATTATTTTCAAGGATGCATTAAATTGTTCAAAAGTGAGAATAAAGAGATTCATAATGTTACAAAACATTTTTCTATCAAATTTAAATTGGTTCTTGAGCAGCGAATCAGCATATTAGAATGATTTCTAAAGGACTGCATGTAAATTACTTTTTTTAAATATATTTAGATGCATTAGTTACTGTAAATTGCACTGATATTTCACAATATTAATGATTTTATTGTTTTTTTCATTTAATTACTTAAGTCACATAAGGACTTTTTTTAAAAACTTTAAAAAAAAATTTGAACAGTAGTGTACAATGAATGGGGAACTTATCTTTTCAAACTTCGAAAACATTATGTAAGTAGTGCATATGACTCGTGTGTGTATATATATATATATATATAAATTAAGAATACTTGGAACAAAATCCATACTTTCGTGATGCTTTTATGGTAAAAATATGGTTATGGTTCCCACTGCTTGAAACAGCATGTAAAAGAAGTGGCACTTCAGAATTTCTCTTGTAGTGTCCCATTTAAAAAATAAATAAATAAAGAAAAGTCATGCATGTTTGGAATGACATAAGGGGTGAGTAAAATGCACTTCGGGTCTTGTAAGGATCACTCTGTAACTAATGGCCACTCTAGTGTGGTGGGATTTGAATCACTTAGTCCAGCGCCACACACAGACCGTCTCTATTTTGGGCCCAGACAGGCAGGTCATAGGGCTGTAGAGTGCCTTGCAGGCTGCTGAATAAATTATTTGTTTCTTTATATAGTGGATGGCAGCCGAGTCGGCAGCCTGAAAAGAGGATGCGAGGGAAAAAGTACAAATGAAAACACGTTGGATCCTCTGACGCATGCAATGCAGCACAGCGCTGCGAGAGACGTGGGTGAGCGGCGCAGTCAGATGGGAGACTTTCTCATCTCGTTTTAAAAGAAAACAGATTTTCTCTCTCTCTTCTCTCTCTGATAAACACTGCCCAATTCATCCACTCCAGTCGAGCCCTTTCCAGCACTTTCAATCAGATTTCACACAAAAGAAAAATGCAGTGCGACGCACAATGGCTGAAGTGCAGAAAATTGCAGCGGCACTGAGCACAGAGAGCTAAAAATGCGTTGGCGGCCCGCTCAGAGCCAAGTACCACTGTTATTTCTATAGCAAAGTTTGTTTCTCAAGGGCAGAAGTGATGAATATTTCTTTGCGCATTATCAAAGGCTGAGAGATGTCATGCTCTATGAGTGACGGAGAGGACGGGAGCTCTGGGAGGATGAAACGGCTGCGGGTTTGGGAAATGACACTCTACAGTGTTGAGTGCAGCCTTTTCATGTGGAGTCAAAAATGGCAGGGACGTAGGGACGCACTGATTCTGAGCTTGTACTTGATAATATATATCATATATGCAGCACGTGCCTCGGAGACACATGACAAATGAAAACAACAAAATCTGCTCAAAATATCAGACATGTTTGAAATCCTCTGGATGGATGGGTCCGTGTCCATCATACTGCTCCATTTTCAGTGAACTCCAATCTGCAGATTTCTTCAGATTTCCTGCAACTCCAGCGTCAACTGTACTGAGACAATCGTTTTGGGCTGGTTATTGACAGCTTGTTGCAAATTGATTTCGATCTTAAATCAGTTCCATTTGATACTGATACATTTGGACATACATGCAATCAGGCATAGAGCGTGTCAATTGTTTTATGCATTTTGCCTGTTCATTTACACAATGGCAGCATTTTAGTAACCTGGAAACAAATTTAAAAGTGTGCGGTTTTGATAAATTATCATAATGCAAATTTGTGAAAATGCGAATGTTATGCACATGTGTATTACATTTTCAGCCAACAGGCATCAGGTTTCTTTACAAAGTAACATCATCTACTGGTCTGATATTAATGATACAGCATTTTAGTTCTTTTAATGGATCTACTCAAACATAGGCTACATAAATATTGAAGAACAGGTTGAATAAAACTATAATGAACATTTAATATAGTGCATATTTTATCAAAATGCTCCTTATTTGCAGCTAACATTTATGTAGCTTACTATCTGAAAGGCTTTTCTGATGTAATGTTGTGTAATGACACATTGTGTACAAGCTGTTTGATCTGTTCTTGTGCTGTTCGAACTGAGGTAGCTACATTAATGTGTCACGCTATATTAAAGAGTGCTAAAACGTTTTTTATTGTTTGAATTTCATAGTAAATTTGACAGAATTTAAAAGCTCACTGTTACATATCAAAAGTAACGAAGCACAAAGCCTACTGTGATGTATTGGATGATAAGCAGGCTTCAAATAATGTTTCTTTAAAGTTTTGTTCACGCATCAACTAAAATGACAATCGATTCAAATCAAGAAATTTATATTTCAGCCCAGGCCAAACAAATATCTGGGAAAAAATGTATAGTGTATTCCAGCCTTTAGCCAAATGAGAGTGAGAAGAAAGAATGCAAAATGTTACATCCCATTAGAAATAACAATGTATTGTTATGTTATTTACTCCTCCAAAAAGTAACACTACATACTACAGATATTACTATGCACTGCACAAAGTGAAGAAAAAAGTCTCCATCTCATGTATCTATCTTCACATGTAAACTACATATTTTCCCTTCCTGCACAACTCAATCTTACAAAGGTAAAAAGATAATCTAAGTATTTGGCTAAATAATATGATGAAATATTATTGGTAGACACTGGTCTGTCCTATAAAAATAACTCCATTCGTGATCTGAGAACCCTGACCTACTAATCAAAGGTCAAGCAGCCTCCCATCGCATGAATTGATCTATTCCTGTTGACTAAGCAAGGCCACTGCTATCTAACTGACCGTCTTTAATGCTAAACGTATCTTCCTCATCAAACACAATGAAGGAACCAGGCTCCCAATAGTGCCATCGTCTCTTTCGGTTCTTTAGTGGCTACTTATTGTAACAACGACTGTGACAGAGGCTCAGAAATAATCTTTCTCATTGGTGTTATTCACTCAATAGATTCACAATGCTGTTAATCAACCAATCAATGATCTTATTAGGACAAATATCCTGCCAGTTAAATGGCGTCATTTAAATTTAACCTCAGCTTAAGGATCAATAAACCAACACCAAACTCCAAGTCTTGATTTATCTTCACCTTGTCTATTTCTTCTGCCCTGACCTTATTAGTGCTGCATGACAAGGCAACTCTCACTATTGTTATTGTTATAACTCAGCCCACACTGATTAGAAATGAACAGCGACTCAAAAGTGTGTGACTGGTGGCAGACGGCCAATAAAAGTGGAAAAATCCCTTAAACTTATATTAGCTATGTTTCAACGCACTTGAATGCACATCTTGAGATACTGCATTATCATTTTGCACATTTAGCATTTAGCACATTTTGAGATATTGATGGACATGTCAAGATGTGTATAAAATCTTAAAATGTGCATTAAAAAAACATTTTGGAGAAGAAATCCATGCATAAACTATGATGGAAACAAATCTACTAAATAAATTCCTGGATGCGCAAAATCTCACTTTGATATCACTTTGCCTCACAGTGTTGGGGAGTAGCTAGCTACAAATAGCAATGCTACTAACGTATCTACATTTTTCAGTATCTTGACGGTAGCTCCGCTACTTTTAAAACAGTGTACCTTTAACAGAAGCTAACTACTTTTTCCAGCAAGTAGCTGTGTAGCACGACCAAACACTACAAGCCTCTAATGCATTGAAGTCTTCTTCTGGCTAGTTCACAAACTACATTTGTTCATTACCACCATCTGTGGTGATATCACGCATTGTGTGGCTTTACAGTCCTTCCACCAACAAGAGATCGTCTGATGATTTTGCAAACAGGAGTGGATGTTTCATATGAATCAATTGTAATTCATGCAACTGAAAGCATATACAGCAGGTGAATATTAGCCTTTTTAAACGGATTAATCTTACTGATTTATTGCACTCTATATCAAATGTCAATTATACAATGATGAACCATCATAATACAATCTGTCCCCCCACAGTTTTGTAATGAAGACTAATCGAACAGAAAATAAAATCGCGATACAGTAGCGTGCTTATCATTTGTCAAAAGATTGTTACGGTGGGATTTATGCAAAGTGCAGCTTTCACGCACGCATCTGAAGATTAACGTCTCAATTCACAGTCAGTTAATACTGCATGAGCTGTGAGTTTAACATGCTGCTTTTACAAACCCTCCATATCTAGTTTAAGTTGCTTTCATTTTGTTCTTGCATTGATGTTACGTTTGTACCAATTTTGCACATTGACAGTCAATCTGAGATAATGTATATAACTATATTTATTTGTAATGTTAAAAAGTAAAAATACAATAATAATAATAATTATTATCATTATTATAAAAATTGAAAGTAGTTTCAATGTAGATAGCTACTTTTTTGACAGCAACTTGTAGTGCAGCTATCTACTTTTTCAGAAGGGTAACTTGAATGTAGCTTAACTACTTTAATTTACGAATAGCTTGTAGCTGGTCAAGCTACAGTTTCAGAGTAGCTTCCCCAACACTGCCGAGACAGATCATGTGCCCCAAAAGAGCCCAAACTCACCATAATCCATCGTTCAGATCTAAAGATATCTCTCATTAAGCTATAACACATAAAACAAAAACAAACAAAAAAATCAAAGGTTGCAGTGTTTTAGCTCATAACTTCATGAAAGAATCATAGAAAAACTGAAGCATTATCTTCCAAAAATTCTCTTGATTAAAAAGAGCCCAAATCTATCAATCAGATCGAAAGATTTCATTCATAGAGCTGTTTACACATGAAACCAGACAGGCACGCTTGAGGCGCAGCAGAATAAATTACTGTACTTTCACTTTACGGTTTTATTCGTAACTTCATGAAACACGTATAGATCTCATCATAATTTGTTAATTAGATCTGAAGATATTCCATACACATTAAACCATTAAATTAAGAAAAATATAGGTTACGTTTTCATTCATAAAATACATAGAATCCAAAATCAAAGTAATCCATCTTTTGTTTATAAATAACACCTAAACCCATGAATTGAAGAAATTAGATGGAAAGCTCCATATAACATGTGACTCATTCCAAGCATTTTGATTGACTTTCCTACCTGCCTGTCAACATATGCATTAGCATACCTCTGTGCACCCGGTTCGTGCAGACAGGATATGTCATCAGCGCATTCATCTACGCTGTGCAGACAGAGTGAGAATGGCAAGAAAACATCAACAACCTGATTTTCCTTCCTGGTATTGTAGTACTCTAACTAACTGAACCATAAAGTTCTCTAAGCAGTAAATGGCATATAATGTAGCCTCTTGTAGTAATGTTGTCTCTGGTCATCTGATATGTTTACGTACTTCACGTTCATGCATTCAGGAGGTGTGGCTTTGGACGGTGATTTGCAGGGAGGGTGGGATGTTCGCGCTCAGTGCAATCAGGCTAAAGTTAACATTATTCAAGATCTCCTATTGCACCTTTAACTTGTGGGCCATTTTTAGGAGGGCCTTTCATGCACGAGACCAGACATGAACACAAACACAGCGGTCAAACAAATCCATCAAATATATGTTCCAACAGAAAAAAACAAAACAAAGGAAAAGCAGCACAGTGTAGTGTCAAAGCCTGCTTCATGTGTTGCATTTGGAAAATAATGTTTTAATAAAGAGAATATTGAAATTTTTAGGTTGACTAGTTAAATGTAAATAATAATAATAATAATAATAATAATAATCTAAATCATTTTCTTGAATCTGTCAAACATCAAGATTTTATTATGTGCCCTTTCGCCCAGCCCGGGGAGGGCTTTTATTTGATGGGCCAGTAAGTAACCACCAATCACAGCAATGCACACACAACACCATGGAAACTGCATAGTAACACTCAACAAAACACTCAGAAATCCTTATAACACACACACAGCGGCCTTTTTTAGCAACACCTCTGCAAACACCTACAGAACCCCAGCACTGTTCCTCTGAGATCAGCACAGGTAAACAGCACACACACACACACATCTTCAGAAAATATCAAATCACTTTGTCTGAAGAACTTACAAGATAAAGACTTCATTAAACATTTCGCTTTAATCACGTAGAGATTTCAGTCAAGGATCTGCACAAGATGTGCAAGAATAAACAAACTGCATGCTAGAATTTTCAAAATCATTATACAACGTAATAATATAAGTTACTGTTACAATAGATGTAAACCAAGAAAACATTTTTAAAAAGTCTCTTCTGCTCTCTTAGGTCGCATTTATTTGATCAAAAATACATTAGAAACAGCATTTAATAGCAAAATAATTATTAAAATTTAAAATAACTTTTCTATGTGATCTACTTTAAAATAGAATTTATTTCTCTTATCAAAGCTGAATTTTCAGCATCATTGCTCCGGTCTACAGTGCCACATGATCCTTCAGAAGTCATTATGATATGCTGATCTGATGCTCAGAAAATGTTTCAGATTATTATCAATGATGAAAACAAATAAATGCAGTCTTAGTGAACAGATGAAACCTGAAACATGCCTCTTATAATAAGCATGTTTACTTTCATCGTTGGAGCTGCAGCTCTTTGACTTTCCACCACTTGAAAAGAGAGAACCATCCAGTCCAACATTATAACAGCTCCAGGCCGCAGCGGGATGGGCTGCTCTGACTGTCCATCGATCGGTTTGGATTCCCATTAAAAGGAGCTGGCGCACAAGGCCTGACTGATTCAGAGCGAGTGCTTTTGGGAAGAGAGTACACTAGAGAAAATACAGCTCCTAAATAATCAATGATTGAGGGAGTAAATCAGCCAGAGTGAAAGAGGCCGAAATGTGGCCGGCAATTAATTAGGACATCTGAGGGAGTCAGATTCCATTTCTGTAGCCCACCACTCACATGCAATATCAACAGCATTAGCACAGAGACCGGGATACGGGAAAATGTTTTGGTCCATTGAGATATGGGTCGCAGCTAAGTGGGTATAAAGATTTCGAAAATACATTATCAGCCGGGATTTTAAGAACACAGCACTGGGATATGTGTAGAAATACTGCTATACACGCCAGCATAATTGCATATGTATTATTATTTATTTATTTGTGAGGCTATTGGATATGCTGTAAAATAAAATGCTCTTAAGTTGTAAATAAAACAAATTCAGTATTTCGACTTCAAAATGGCATTTTTTATTCAACATGTTACTTTTTGTTTTTGTGCTTATTTGTGAAATTTACTGAGTATTTTTAAATAAAAACATTACTGTATGTAACGTTTATGTACAAACTATATTTGGAATTACATGAAAGTTAAAAAACTAAGGTTTTAGGTTTACAGAACATATGTATGATAATAAATGGATATGGAAATTAAAGTAATTAAATTATTATTTTTTTTTTTTAAATTTTTAACATACGAATGCTCATTTTGAAGCAAAAGAATAAGCATGCATTGAGGATCTCATTATCATTATCACACACACAAACTCACTGGAAGTCAACTGTATTAAAGTATGTCATTTTGCCAATACACAACTTATGTATCGGAAAACATTATGCAGCATAAGTGAAATTATTTGTGGGTGATGGATGAAATCTCTTGAGGCTGATCTAAGTAAACCAAAAATAACCTCTGAATAAAAGTGTACATCACCACAAAATTGCTAAAACAATTATGTGGCTCAATTTGTTCAATTTTGTGTGATTACATTCTCATAATAACAGTGAAATGATTTAATACACTTTAATTTATGCTCAAATTCTCCCCATTTGGATGTCTGAGTCAAAAGTGAGTCAACAATGACTCCATTTACTTCCCTGAAACATATTCCCGGTCTTTTTTATTATTTTTTAAAGCATTATACAAACTAAAAAAAAAAACACTTGCCTTGATAATTTTCATCAAAATGTAAGAATTTCACTATATGTAAAGGTTTAAAATCCTTTACCTAATTTGGGGTCCCTGGTCAAAAATGACCAACTATATAAAAAAAAAGGTTTGTCAATCTTTCATGATACTAAATTATCACCAAATCCTGGGGTTTATATTTCTCTTTTGGAGCTGATTGATTGTAGGCCTCTTGATTTGAGCTCATGCACCTCAGATTTTGAGTAATATTGGATAAAATTGTGGATAATATTGGCTATATTTATTTTAAACAATGTAGTGAATGGCTCAAATCAATGAGGCCTACAATCAATCACTTCCAAAAAGAAAATTGAAATAAAAGAAACTGACAAAGAAATATAGCATAAGAGATTTATAAGCAATATTTGTTATCAAAAATTATTTTCTGAAGTTATTATACCCAGTTTGAGTAACATTAGTATTTTTCAGTCCAACATCTAGCAAATGAAGGGATAAAATGAACGAACATTGGATTATTCTGTTGGTGCGTTTCATTTGAATAAGTGTGAACGCTGGCATCCAAACCTTAGTGCAAAACAAACAATCTTCCAAAGGAATTCTGATATGAACACAATGCAGACGTCTAAACTACCAAAAAAAGGTCATGACATTTCAAAATGCATGTGACCCCAAACATTCCTGCCACTGTTTCGACTCATTTAGACATTTTGAAAGCTCTTTGTGACTTACAAGCTCGTAAAAATACTATCATACCTCATTTAATATTATTTTTCACTGAGAAACGCATCAGATTAATTAATTACCGGTAATGAGAATGCCATGTCACCCTGATTTGAAGTAGAAAATTCAGCGCATGGTTTCTTCAACACATGCAAACTAGGCAGAGCCACACAATTTTAAGCATGAGTGCAAACACTTAAGACAAGCCTTACTAATCTGTATGATTTGTGTTTTTGGGGTTATTATTTTACATGTTGTACATTTTATGGGACTATTGCAGCCATGCAATTTTTCAAATCCTTTTTCATCTTATTCAGGCGTTATATGCAGATGACACATGCACATGACAAAGTGCTCCTGTGAACACAAGACTCTTGTGAAAGGCGCCTGTGAATAAACCCATCCAAGAAACCATGACACTGTAGCCTGTATGTTGTAAATAATAATCATAAAAAAACACACTGCTGTTTATTTGTATTATGATATAACCCATATGCACTGTTTCCAGGCATGCCGTAATATTGCTTAATAAATCAGGATTTCACTGAATGACTCACTAGGACATTTTCCCTAAAGCAAGTTATTGTGATTGAGTTATAAATAGCTCAAGGCTCCTCATAGACTGAATTAGCATCGTAAAGAAACTCAAATCCACTCCAGCAAAGAATCAGCTAAAAAAGCATGAGGGAGAGCAATTTAATGCAAAAATAAACTTCTATAGAATATTGCACAAGGAAGAATTTAGACAACAAAAGAAAAAAAGCATAACAATGCACTATTTGCATTGTCCCATTGCCCTATAAATCCAATGCAAGAAGCATATAATAAATAAATAGCCTAATGAAATAAATGGCAGCAACATTATCAGTCAGCAGTGTTACATGCTTTCTTTTAAGAATATTATGATTCAAATTGCTAAATGGCTACATTAAGTACATTTTAAAAGTCAAACCAGCTAGTTAGGGTAAAAACCACATATTTTCACTTTATTACATTGTGTGCAAAGTAGTCTAATACCCTAATATTAAATAATCAGCATTCATTTCTGGCACTTTACTTTAGGTGTAGTATATAAATAGCAATATAAATCATTTAATTTGCATATAATAATTAATGGGCATTGAAATAAAGTGTTCTCCAATATTCTCAAGCAAACATAACAGTGTATCGAATTACACACATGCCAATCTTAAGCGATAACTAGCGATAAAACCCGAATGTCAATGTGATGTATTTCTGTATTTGTTTAGCTCCGGTGTGATGATCGATCGGTGAGCGGGTATCGATCGCCTCACCTGCCGTTTCGCGCCTGTCCCACCAGCTCCGGCTTCGAGGTGTTCTGGGGTGGCTTAAAATGCGATAGAAAAGAGCTACAGAACTGTCGCAATGTCCCAAATTGCATTTTCAGCTAACCCCCCTCCTCCCTAACCGATCCCAGTAGTGTTTCACTCGAGGAAGAGACAGCAGCACACCCACAGCCCCGCGACCGCTGCATCCGACGCGCTGCCGTGTCGATCAAGTCCCATATTTTCCCGGAGATCTGATGGATGTGCGCCTCATGCTCCAGCCCTGAGGTGCTGCTGCGGCTGCTGGGAGCGGGGGATGTATCCGGTCTGACTGCGAGCCAGAGAGACAGAAAACCAGCGCTGCATTTTTACCGGCTGCAGGAATATCTGGAGCTGCGTCCATGCACCACCGTCTCGCCTCGGAGAATCAGACAAACTGGAGCAGCACAGACTCTCTCTCTCTCTCTCTTTCTCTCTCTCTCTCTCACACACACACACACACATAACATCATTCCTGATGCGCTCGCATGGGCTGCTTTATTGCACGGCTCTCAATGAGAGATGCGCAATGGGAGTGTACTGTTACAGTGATCAGCAAAATATCGAGCCTAAAACTGCATTTGTATGTGAACGCATATGATGTCTATGCAGTCAGCTTACTAGGTTTCGAGACACCGTCAGTGCGCTGGACCTGATTTCAGCGACGCACAGAGCGATGGGGCAGCTTGCTATACAGTGCACGACTGCTATAAATCAATGCGGTTCAAAATTGCTCACATTGGGAAGTGATATCCGAAGAGGATCTGGCAACCGAAGGGCGTCTCTGTACTTCATTGAATCGAATCTCCTTTGGCGTTCTGGGACGTGAGTACACGTTTTCATTTCCAAGCGCTGCTACAATCATTTATCACATTTATTGATATTTTCTCCGTTTTACATTTGTTTTCTCTTTTCCTCTATGCCATCGTTGTTATAAAAGCTAATCACGACTGGCATGGTCATCAAGATTATTACAACAAAGGATTGTCACTCGAGCAATAGCCTACTTCATCTAGTACAAAAATAGTACTCCTCTAGAAAGTGACAAAAAATTATGAAAGCACAATTTAATCAATGGACGATAACATTCTGTATAAGCCCACGCTGCAGTGTTGTCATCGGTCTCTTTAAATGCTCATGCTCTTTAAATTTGGGTGGATTCTGATTGGCTGCCTGCCAATGGTTTTCATACTTAAAGGGGGGGTGAAATGCTCGTTTTCACTCAATATCCTGTTAATCTTGAGTACCTATAGAGTAGTACTGCATCCTTCATAACTCAAAAAAGTATTTAGTTTTATTATATTCATAAGAGAAAGATAGTCTGTACCGATTTTTCCCGGAAAAACACGACCGACTGGAGGCGTGAAGTGTGGGAGGAGCTAAAGAATCACGAGCCCGAGTAGGCTTTTGCGGTGAGAGCGTTTGGAAGCTGTGACAGCTGTGAAGGCTGAAACTGAACGAGAGCAGCAGCAGCAATGACTCGCTCTGAGCGGGGCTCGAACCCGGGTCTCCGATGGGAGGCGGACGCACTAACAAGGAGGCAGAGATATTTGAAGCAGTTTTAATCACCGCCTGCGGTTCCAACACACGATCGTGACCCTTTTTCGTTGGAATTGCATCATCCTTAAGAAATAAACGACACGCAAATCCGTCATCAAACTGGGCTTTGTTTGTAAAACAAGCATCTTCGAAATGCAGGGAACAAACACAAACACTTGCACAACTCCGTTGATGCTCTGTAAAAATAAACTCCATTCACTGGTCCCTTAATGCTTTTTTTTCTTTGGTAATCTGTGCAGGGTTGTCTTGCCCTGGCAACCAAAAACACACTTCTTTTGTGACTTTTCGCGACGCTCTCGCTCTGATCAGTGAAGTCTGTTGTGCTCTCAGTGCTCTGCTATACGGGAGCGCGCTCTTCCGGCAGAAGTGCGTCAGGACCCATATAAGGAAATTCCGCTCCATCTAACGTCACACAGAGCCATACTCGAAAAAAACTTTCCGAAACTTGTGGCAAACCGGAAGGACTATTTTTGGAACAGAAATACTCCTTCAAACGTACAACTTAATTTTTGAAACTTTGTCCATGTTTAGCATGGGAATCCAACTCTTTAACAGTGTAAAAAAAAATCAGTATGCATGAAATAGCATTTCACCCCCCCTTTAACTAAAAAAGAGATCATTCTGAAAGTAATTCCAACCATATCGTGTCTCTGAGCTGTTATTGTTGTGGAGTAAAATTTGCAGTTCTCTTATTCATAGTGATAGTTATCATAATTGGTGTGAATGGGCTTTATGTTGTGACTGGTCGAAGGAATAGTTCACCCAAAAATGAACATTTCCTCAGTGATTACCCTCAGGCCATCCATGATGTAGAGTTTGTTTGTGTTTGTATTGTTTGCTTGTTTTTTTTTTTTCATGCGAACAGATTTGGAGAAATTTAGCATTACATCATTCAATGGTTTCTCTGCAGTGAATGGGTGCCGTCAGAATTAGAGGCCTGATAAAAACATCACAGTAATCCACAATTATTATTAAAGCACCCAATAATGATGTGAAACTTGTGTCACATGTCTAAAGCAAAGTTAACTTCTCTTCATCAGCTCACCTTTTTACAATGACAAACCACAAAAATGTTCATTTGGTCTCTTCACATATGTGCCTATCAGCAGCTCATTGGTCTTCGGTTCAGTTCAGTGCTAGCTGGAGAAACTTGTGTGCTGAATGAGATGGCAAAAACAGCATCATAGGGTTGTATATGATGTTATAACAAGCTAATTTTGAGAAGCAGTGACTGTCAGGCATTTGAAAGTGAGTTTTAAATGAGTAACTAGTAGATCTGTGCTGCTTGAGCCACAAGCTGTTTAAGATGATTTAGACGATTCTGGTTCAAGTAGTTCACCAAAAACAACTGGTTCAAAAGATGGATTTGTTCTCAAACTGGACATCACTACAGATGTTTGACCGAGGCTCTGGATTACAGGTAATAATGTCATAAATAATTTTCAGGGTTTTTTTTTTTTTTTGTCGGGTGTCTTTGACATTAATTTTTTTACTACTATTATTATCAGCCGCTGATTTGCATTTTAAGAACCACTTAGGACCACGGATTCAGGTAAAAATCTTTATTTATGTACTGAAGAAAAAAAAGAGAGCTAAATCTTGACAGCTACATAACAGCAGATTTTCGTTTTTTGGGTAAACTATCCCTTTAAAAACATCTTGATGGATTGGTTTCTTACAAACATGCAGCTTTTCTTTTCACAAGTTACTCCTTTAATATGGTGGTGTTGTGTCTGCAACAGTAATATAGAGACACTGCATTCAAAAACAGCTGAGCACAGCTAAATGAAACCGAAACCTTGAGAAGAAAGAAAGAAATGTAACTAATGCATATGTACCAACATTTATTTTAAAAAATGTGTTTTCCTAGTATGGAAGTCAATTGGGGCCAACACCTATTTGATTACCAACATCCTTCAAAATATCTTCATTTGTGGTCAAAAGAAGATAGGAACTCAAATTATGTTTTCAATGGGATTGGTTGGGGGGATGGGTCAAAAAAGTACTTTATAGTTAAAATAACTGCATTTGATACAATTGCATGCAGTTAATTCTCTAAAAACATTATATTCAGTTCACACTTAAGTATATTCCATTAAAGAGCCACACAGATGGGAAATCAAAAATTACCTGTATTACAGTGTATGATGTAGCTGTCCATCAGTGTAAACAATGTGCAAAGTAATTTAACCAAAAAGTACACAATTTATAAAGTTATTGGCTTCTAAAGTAAGGAGTCGACTCTGAATCGCTGAAACGAGTCGTTATAGATTTCAAATCTTTTGCCCATCTCTATGTACGTCACTAGGACACTTTGCATAATAATCTCCGCCTGCCGTCTTGGGAGAAACAGAACTCTGAGCTGCCCCCCCCCCCCACACACACACAGACGCTCTGTTTGGTTTGATAGCATCATGTCGAGGAGACCGTTTGTTTTTAATTGTAAAGGCAAGTTTGTTTATTTTCACTGCCAAAGAATGAAGATCAGAAGAACCAATGGCTAAAATTCATTTTCACCACAATAACAGAGCAGTACAACAAATCCCTTTTGTTGTGTTCACAACATTTCACTGATGACTGCTTTTCTAATCTCGGTGAGTACAGCGGGATTTTCAAAGCGTTTGGCCATAAAAGAGGGTTCATTACCAATTTTATTTAGACCAACGAGCATCTCCGAATCACAATGCGAAGTATGATTATGAAGTTATGTGTTTGTTTTCTCCCGAGCGTCTTATCCGTATGTGTGCTGTCTGCAGCCTTTGTCTTTTACAAACATGTCATTAAAATGAACTGTAACTCGGTGAATACTCCGTGAAGAGACATGAGAGAAATATCTATAGAAAGCTTGACATGTCTACTTTAAAACTAAACAAGTGCTGCCAAAAACCGATATTCTGTGATAAAGTAATCCATATGAAAACAACGCGATGTCTGTTTCATGTCTCCTTTCGTTATATGTGACCACGCCCCCGCGCTGAACGCGCTATTCAGATTCAAACTGAAGCACGCGGCTTGAATACACCCACACAGAAGAAAAAGCAGCGAGACTGTTCAAGTTTTTTATTTTACTGTTTGCTTCGCGATGAGAGTAATAAGACATAATTCATCCCAAACAGATGCTAACGCATTGTTTACCGTGAAGTTGTGTGCGGAACAACCAATCAAAACTATGTTAGTTGACCAATCAGAACACAGTATGCTACCGAAAGGTGGGGTTTAAGGAAACTGAATCTTTTGAACAGCTTCGCACGAACCGTTTGGGGATCTCTGAGAATTGAGGTAATTTTAAAATGATATTTTGACAAAATGACAATGTTTTTTAACCTTGGATGGATTTAAACCTAATGTACAGGACTTATAAACAGTGATAGGAAGCTTAGAATTTTCATCTTACTGGCTCTTTAAAGCATATTATCTCTTAAAAAGTATGCTGAAATGTAATTTTTTTTAGAAGGGTAATATCATAATAACCATAATATAACAAGCGGGTATCACTCATATTCACTTCTTAAAATGTAACAAAGCAGTTAATACAAAATCCATATCCATTAGTTTGAATCTTAAGTACCTCTGATGCAACTGTGACTGTGAACTGAATGTTGCTTTGAATGAGAAAGTGTTATCCAAGATCTGTCAGAAGATAATTAAGGAGCTCCTTCAAAACCCTCAATGCATGGGTGTGGCTAAATATTACAAATGTTTGCAGTTTCCTGTTTATTAATGCTGTTTTGACTGATATTCTTAATTATCACATACCAAATGAGAAATATCCTGAGAAAAGAGGTAAGAAATATTTACTAATTTCTTTAAGAAAATAACAAATACAGGTGCATCTCAATAAATTATAATGTCATTGAAAAGTTCATTTATTTCAGTAATTCAACTCAATTTGTGAAACTCATGTGTTAAATAAATTAAATGCACAGACTGAAGTAGTTTAAGTCTTTGGTTCTTTTAATTGTGATGATATTGGCTCACATTTAACAAAAACCCACCAATTCACTATCTCAACAAATTAGAATATGGTGACATGCCAATCAGCTAATCAACTCAAAACACCTGCAAAGGTTTCCTAAACCTTCAAAATGGTCTCTCAGTTTGGTTCACTAGGCTCCACAATCATGGGGAAGACTGCTGATCTGACAGTTGTCCAGAAGACAATCATTGACACCCTTCACCAGGAGGGTAAGCCACAAACATTAATTACCAAAAAAGCTGGCTGTTCACAGAGTGCTGTATCCAAGCATGTTAACAGAAAGTTGAGTGGAAGGAAAAAGGAAAAGGAATAAGAAGGAAAAAGGAGCCCTTACCAAGTATTGAGTACATGTACAGTAAATTAACATACTTTCCAGAAGGCCAACAATTCACTATTTTTTTTTTTTATGGTCTTATGATATGAAGTATTGTAATTTGTTGAGAATTGGTGGCTTTTTGTTAAATGTGAGCCAATTAAAAGAACCAAAGACTTAAACTACTTCAGTCTGTATGTATTGAATTTATTTAATACACGAGTTTCACAATTTGAGTTGAATTACTGAAATAAATGAACTTTTCCACAACATTCAAATTTATAGAAGTGAGGTCATTATATATATATATATATATATATATATATATATATATATATATATATATATATATATATATATGAATTACATGAATAATAAAAATGTTTGATTTGAGTAATTTTACTGTCTAAAAAAACTATTGGATCTCAAATTTATATCAAAAATTATCCTCAAAGCATCCTATCTGAGACACAAGACTTCGCAAAGCATCAGACTCACAATTTTACACTATCTGTAAAAGTAAGATGAATAGGGTATGAATTTCTGACCTGCATGGGATCCCTGAACCGTTTCTGATAGGTTCCTGGTTTGCTCTGACTGGGCGTCCCCTTACTTTGGCTTGGGGCCCTGATCTGGAGCCCTCAGGACCGCTGTAGAACCACGCTCCCGACTTGGTGAGGATTTCTTGTTGTTTTCGGCACAGGTTGCATACCCACATTACCTACATATAAAATGACAAATTAATACTGTGAAATAAGAAGCAAAACAACAATACAATAGCAAACCAAGACGTGCAGTTTTCATGGATGATGGATGGTGTTCTTCTTACTATATATTGTTTTATAATACAGATGCAACAAACATAACACAGGGTTAGAGGACCTTTGTGTAAAACCCTGCATATATAACTATCACATTATCTTCTACTACTGCTAATAAAACATCTGTCCATCCATTTTCCAAACTGACTGCCCTATGTATTGTTGTGGTGATGCTCCTGAGACCCTGCATCCTCATGTGAGGACATTATATTTTAGTGAACTTCTCTGAGACTATACATGCCACAGTTTTAAGTCTAGATGTCCTGTACAGAGCGCAATCAGGACTGCTCAGAGATACCAATAATTAGATGTTTCATCATGACCACTCCCTCTCTTTCAACATTAATTTAGAGATAAAATGTAACACTCTTATGGAAATATGATAATATTTTTAAATTATCATTTAAATATGACTAACTGTTTGTCATAAATCAACATCTCAGGAAAATGTAATGGGGTTACAAACCAAAATATGACTTTCTGTTATGAAACAGGACATTGATTTCATACACATACTCAACAAAAGCATGTTTATTACACATTTTGGGAGACACAACCAATGAATAGGAAAAGAAAATATATTTCAATATCCCTATGAAATATTATATATTAATATGAAAATCTTGTAAATTATAACTCCCATTAATATACTTCATTTTTCATTACATGTTTCCCCAAAAACAGATTACTATGCAAATCAGATACAGTTTATGGATACATTGTATAGAATGGGGAAATCTATTTGTGGTCATTTTACGCACATTTTGCATAAAATTTTGCATTTTCCCCGGGAACACATGATATGATATGTAAAAATGTATAGCCTGAATGCACTGTAAGTCGCTTTGGATAAAAGCGTCTGCTAAATGCATAAATGTAAATGTAATGTAAATGTAAATAAAGAAAAATTGTATATTAAATCAAAGTTTGGCATAAAAAAAAATCCTGAAACCTAACAATTTATTGATTTAAAAAAAAAATCTATTGTTTTAGCCAATGCATGTTCATTCATGTCTTTTAATTTATTTATTTAATTATTAAATTGAGTCTACCAATAAATCTACCTATGACAAAGCATAACACATGAATGAAATTTAATAAAAAATAAATCAAAGTCTTATGCTCTAAATGTATTGACATTAAAAAAAATTAAATCCTAAAATTGTTTTTCTTGGTCTCAGGAGGTTAACCTAAGAGAGAGAGAGAGAGAGAGAGAGAGAGAGAAAGAGAGAGAGAGAGAGAGAGAAAGAGAGAGAGAGAGAGAGAGAGAGAGAGAGAATAGAACACACTTTATTTTATAAACCTGACAGTGCTTGATTCTGATTGGCTGAGCTCTTTCACCCCAATCATTTGTTGAATAGCAAACAAGATGCAGCATGGCGACTGACTGTGTGATGTAACCTATTAGAATTACCTTAAAATCCAAGATATGAGGGCAAAAATGCTTCTGTATGGGTTTTTGTCTTATATATAGTTTAGCAATATCATATGAGTAAGAGCGCTGTTTTTCCCCGAATATCTGCATGATTGCAAATGTGATATTGAATTTGTACAACAGTTCATCAAACAATAAGCACTTAAGACGTGTTTGCTATATTTCAACAAACGATCATAGTTTCAAACAAAGCCTCAACAAAACTGTACTGAATCTGTGGTTTTGAACGAATCAGTGATTAGAGTCAGTGATTCAGTGATTCGAGTCAGTGATTCAGTGATTAGAGTCAGTGATTCAGTGATTCGAGTCAGTGATTCAGTGATTAGAGTCAGTGATTCAGTGATTCGAGTCAGTGATTCAGTGATTAGAGTCAGTGATTCAGTGACTCATTCATAAAGACAGTCACTTGCTTCGTTCCTGAATGAATCAGCCATTTGAACACATCAATAATCTCCTTAAAACAGTGACTTGCCACCACCTACTTGTGGCATTAATTTCATATTAAGAGTATAATTTCATTAAAATAATAATAGTAATAATTTCTTATTTCAATATTCATTTTTACACCAACTTTTCTGTAATTTCTATTCTATGCTTTTCTTATTCAACACAGTTATAACTCTAAATGATATTTTGGGGGTAACCTCTCAGCCCAAATTGATATGTGATTAATTAGATAATCAGCACATCATAAAATTAGTTAGATTAAATGTTTTAATCACTTAACAATGCTAATTTAAATACAATAAGTACACGTTTGAATACAAATTACATTAAAGTATATTTTAGTTTATCATACATGCTTGTCAGTACATTCAGTAGTTCACTTTAACCATGTTTCATAGACAACAGAAGTAGTTATGAAATTACATATTAAGATACTTAACGGAATCAAATGCACTCGTAGTTCAGCAAGTCTTTGTTAATTTCACAAAAGATCAAGCTATAATACATTTTCATTCATTTAAAATGTACTTGCATGTAAGTGTTTGAAAATTAGTGCACTTAGTATATTATTTTTAACAGTAAGAGAGAGAGAGATGCAAACAAGTTTGTGTGTGAATGGCTACACAATTTTTTAATTTAGAGGAATACAAAGAAACCTACGGAAGTTCTAAGTGGCCATGCATTATAATTTTTTTTCCTTTTTGTTTTCTCGTTATAACGACTTAATTTTCTCGTTATCTCAACATAACGAAGTTCGTTTTCTCGTTATAACGACTTATTTTTCTCGTTATCTCGACATAACGAAAGTTTGTTTTCTCGTTATAACGACATGGCAGTTTTACTGTTGCTATAGTAACGAACTCAACTTTGACAGGCATCTGATGGACAACCATGCAGGTGCTCTTACTGTAGCCTATATTTCAGCAAATTTAGCTTCATCTAGGTAATAACGTCTACAATACTGTATATAAATAAAGGCTGATCAATCACTGTTGATTTTTCCAAAGACAGTACAACGAACGTTTTGTTTTTGTAATTAACGTTTAAATGGCAACACCGCGAAATTAGAGCTGCTTAGATTAAACTCACTTTTCATTTACCCTTTATTTGAAATAAAATTATATATAATTTGCAATGTGTAGTAGTCATTATATGATGTGGCAGATATCATGTGTGTTACAAGCTTCTGTTTGAAAAGAGCGTCCATGTGTAGGACAACGTGTAGTGTGTGTGTGTGTGTGTGTGTGTGTGTGTGTGTGAGTTCCATATGTGTGTGTCGAAAAAAAACGATTAGCTACAACATTATAGAACAAAACTGAATTAAATTAGCCTATGGATTTTACATATACATCACATTTCTCATCAATTTGGTTAACAATAAAGATTAGTAATAAGGAAAAGAAGCACATCAGCCTGCATCGTTAAATCCAGTCCTACTGTAGATAAACAGAATACAGTGATGTCAACCTTGGTTTTGATAAGCAGTTATTTTATGACACAGAACGCGTTGGTGAAACTTATGCATCTAGCAGGAACTTAATACACAAAATATTCATATTGATTCAAGCATTTAACATTTATGAATTAATTAAATGTCAGTAATGAAGACTGCACAAATTATAGCGATCACGAGGAAGGTCCGCGTACAGTAAAGTGGATAGTGTAGAACACCCCATCAGTTATATTCAGGTCTATAGTGCCACCTGCTGGCGCAGTTTTGTAACTTCTTAGAGAAAATTAAGTCGTTATAACGAGAAAACGAACTTCGTTATGTCGAGAAAACTAGAAAATGAAGTCGTTATAACGAGAAAACGAACTTCGTAATGTCGAGATAACAAGAAAATTAAGTCGTTATAACGAGAAAACAAGAAAAAAAAATATTATAATGCATGGCCGCTTAGAACTTCCGTAGAAACCACTGACTGTGAACAACATAAAATATATATATATTTTTTTTTTTAACTTACTGATTCATAGAAACTAGTTTACAAGTACAGTATAGAGACTTGATTAAGTCATTGGCAGTGCTTTATGAAAGTGGGTGGTCACTGCAGAGCTTTCTTGGCACCAGTTGTTTGCTGCAATAAGTGCAATTCTATGATTGGTGGTAGGGGTCCACAAAAAAATTGCTAATGTGAACCCTTGTGCGCACTGGGGTACCGACCCCGAGACTACCTGGAGAAGGTGGTCTGAGTTCGGTTGCTCCCGAACTGTTGCGCGGTTTGCGTGAATGTTCAAGCAACACGGACTCAGGAGCGCACTTGTTCAGGAAGTAAAGTATCCTGCGCATGCATAACACTGTCCATATCATTGTTTCCTCAACACACGGTTGATTTCACACACTCCTAAAAGTCAAAATTAAAATTAATTACAATTAAATAATTAAAATGTATTATTATACTGTGCATAATAGCACCAAAAGAAAATACAAATATTACGACTATGCTCAGTCGCGTTGTGTTCTCCATGCGTTTTCCGTGTGCGTTTGCGATAACGTAAGGTGACTGCAAACACACCTGGGTTTGATACAACTATTGAGTGTGAAAGCAGACCAACGCTGCGGGCGGCGCTGGGAACAATCGTGTTCGGACAGTAACAGCTGCTCTATGTGAAATCACACACCTGATGGTATTTACTGACGAGATGCACATTAATTATCGGCCGATATTTATTGTGCACCACTAATTGTTGGATATTTTTTTGAGGGATCTTGGGTAGTGTAGTTTCTCACAGGAAACTTCACTGTTAAAATTATTATTGTTGTTATTATTTTTATTTAATATTTAATTTTCAGCATCACCTCTTCATTATCTGTGTGTGTGTGTGTGTGTGTGTGTGTGTGTGTGTGTGTGTATTTATCATCTGATGTTTTGGGACTACAAACCAAAAGAATGTGAGAACATACTTCTCAGTGGCACAGTCATTGATATTGCTTAAAAATGTATATAAAATAATGTAGACT
Organism: Carassius auratus; assembly: GCF_003368295.1. Taxonomy (NCBI): domain Eukaryota; kingdom Metazoa; phylum Chordata; class Actinopteri; order Cypriniformes; family Cyprinidae; genus Carassius; species Carassius auratus. The sequence continues at coordinate 4,426,226 of NC_039261.1, forward strand.
GATAGCTTCAGAAAGTAAATAACAGATAAACAATCTCAGATCTTATGGTAGATTTTTATAGGTGTATAAGTTAGTGTTAAAAGATGATGACCATTATTATTATTATTATGGAGGACATGGAGGTTTTAGTTTTTTTTTTTGTTTGTTTGTTTGTTTTTTTGCACAAAAATTGTTGCATGCTAATGCTCATGAAGAAAATAGTTTACTAACTTTTAATCAAATAAATTAATTAATTAATGTATTTATTTATTTTCCGGGAACGTTATAATACTATATGGGGTAAGTTATCTCAATGGGAACCTGAAATGTGGAAAAATAATAGTTTTAGACAACAAATGCAATAACACACACACACACACACACACACACATACACACATATATAAGACTTTCCCTGGCCTGACTTTGAACAAACTTTTCAGGGTTTGAAGAACAAACTTTTCAGGGTATTAAAATAGACAGTTAAAATCTGTCTGACGTATAACGTCTATGTATTTCCTCAGTTTGTTCACTTGATTACATAAAACATTGTATTTTGTAGGGCAGAACTGAAGAAAAAAAAAACTAATTCATTTTAAACTGCTAGATAAAAATCACATTTATTAAACTGGACTTTTGACTTCTAAATTAAATAAATTGAAAGTTAATGAGATAGCCCTAGGCTATATTGTTGCAATCTGTGACAACTAGCCCCGGTCTCTCCTACAATAATGGGATGTCTCGAAAACATTTAACAACAAACTTTACGCGTAATAAATTATTTTCCTACCCATTTCGTCCTTGCGAGTCATTGTGTGTCCGTCGAGACGCGATGTACGGCGACAGAGAAGATCTTTATCGCGTTTAATGGACTCCGCTGCTTCCGTCAGAACAAGAAACAAGAAACTCGGTTCTGAGAAGAGCACGAGAAGTTCTGCGCATGCGCATGTCTGACAGCGGAACCCACCTGCCTTTAGAGGCTGCATGCGCGACGAAGCTGAGGAGAGGAACTCGCTGCTCTTCGCTTTAACCTACATTATTTACGGATCCTGCCGCTATCAAGCCACTAACCCGGAATTCAGTTCATTACGAATGCATGCCGCCTCAAACCGCCCGAAAAAACACAGGTAATAATAACAGACACGGAGCTGCAGCCAAACACAGTAAACACTAAAAAGCGGAAAAACAACGTAAGTGAATGATCCTCCTCAGGAGAATTAATCTCTCTCAAAAGCTGTAATGAAGTTCACCTGACCTCACAATGTGTGAATGACTTCTAAGTAGACTTTGCAATACAAATATTGTTGTTTTCACTAAATACATTTAATTGAAATGGCAAAAACATCACTACACTGTTAGCATGAGGAAAACTAGAAGTCAGACACCATTAAACTCGCTTCATTCTCACCCAGCACTTCACAGTGAAACTGAATCAGCTCTTATGTAATCTGTTTGAATTCATGAGGAGAAAAATGGCCCCAGTTTACCAAGGAGAAGTCTAATTGGCATAAAGTTGACTTCAAACAAAACAACTAGTTAAAATAATAGCGCATCAACAGTAAATAGATCGATTCCAAATACCTATTTACACATTCCCATCTGTCACAGCAGATGTGTTTGGAGCACAAGAACCAGAGCTGATCTAAAACATGCCTTTCTGGTTGTGCAAATCTCGTATGCGCACACACACATACACATACATGTCTGAAATAAGTGGAAACAGCTGATCTAAAATCAAGTAGCCTTCAGGGATACTCGGAAAGCACATCTGCAAAGCAATAAAAGTTAAAAGGGTACAAACTTTATGATAATTTCTATTAAATTAGTAATCCTTAAGAAAAAATAAGGTCGGTTCGGATATGCATCTGAAAATATAGGTAAAAGTTGAATTACCTCGCACAGCTATTTTATTGTCTAGCTATATAATAATGTTTGTTAGCACTAAATTGACATGAAGCTAATATTCACCCTATTTTTTTCTATTTTTTTGACCTCGTATTGTTTAATCAAAAAGTAATAACTGGACCTTTTCAGTGAAAACAACAGACTTCCAAGATGTAGAAGAGTTAGTTTGTTCATCTGAACAGATTTGAAGATATGTAGCATTACATCACTTGCTCTCCAAAGGATGCTGTGCAGTGAATGGGTGCCGTCAGAATGAGAGCCCAAACAGCTGATAAAAACATCACAATAATCCACAAGTAATCCACACCACTCCAGTTCATTAATTAGTAATTTTTTACTTTAAACTATCTCTTCTGGCCAAAATACCAGCTGTTTTTCTTTTTGTTGTTTTTAGCTGTTTGGATTCACATTCTGACGGCACCCATTCACTGCTGAAGATTCATTGGTGAGTGATGTAATGCTAAATGTCTCCAAATTATTTTTTTCCAATGAAGAAACAAACTCCTCTACATTTTGGATGACCTGAGGGTGACGATTTTCAGCAAATCTTAATTTTGCATTATAAAGGCATTTATAATATTATGTTACTATGAGGTTGCTAGGTCGGTTGCTAGGGTACCTGGGGTGGTTGCTAGACACCTACTAGTTGTCACAGATTGTTACTGTGGAGTTTTGTAGAGTTCTTAGCCTGATGTAGATTCACTGCTAGCATGACTAGCATGTTTGAAGTCATGTTTGCTAGCATGAGTCAGAAGGACCAACTCCCATGTCTATACAATTTTCTGAAGCAAAGATATAAGACTTACTATATGGTTGCTAGGGTACTGTGTTTGGTTGCTAGGGAGTGGCTTGGCAGCCGCCAGTAATGATACTCCAAAGGCTAGTTAACAGTATGAATGTATCCAACCCCTATGTCTCTATGACATTCAGATTTGAAGATATGTCCGTGTGGGTTTGGGTTGCTAGGGTGCTCGATAGTGGTTGCTAGGGCGTGGCTAGGCGTGGTGAAGGTGATTCATGATTGGCTGTTTCCTCTCTGACACTGTGATCCAAACATACCCATCTGGGCCTTTATAATGGCAGTCTATGGGATCAGTTGTTAGGGTTCTCTAAATGGTTGTTCATAATATTGCACATTTTAATGCATTAGATCTTTTCATAAATATGTCCAGCCACAGTATATTACAATAAATAGCTGTGCATTTTAACACAGCACACAGAACTGGGTGTTGATCCTTTTAAAGTAGAACTCAATTAGAATTAGTATGTGCAGTTATTCAAGGTATTGATACCCACTATAAATGCAGTAACAATGCTTTTCATGGTTATTTAATGTCATTATAATGCTCATTATTATACAGTGATTTTGTTTTGTTTTGAGTTTTTTGGCACTACTTCCATATGAAATGCTGTGTGTGTGTGTGTGTGTGTGCGTGCGTGCATGTGTGCTCTTGTTTTTGTGACATACATGTATAATGACATGGGTATGACACAGGTATTACAACAAGGAGAGGGTGACTTATGAGGACATAAACCATGTCCACATTTTTCAAAACGCTTATAAATCATACAGAATGAGTTTTTTTGAGAAAGTAACAATGCTCAAAGTTTCCTGTGAGGGTTAGGATTAGGTGTAGGGTTGGTGAAGGGCCATAGAATATACAGTTTGTACAGTATAAAAACCATTACGCCTATGGGATGAACCCACCTTCACAAAAACAAACGTGTGTGTGTGTGTGTGTGTGTTTAAGGGTGTGGCCCAAGAGCTCCATGACATCACAGTCCCAGCGCTGAAAAAGCATCTGGTCACTGAAGCACTGAAGGGGAACTCAATCCATGGCCTCACGAACATGTGCAGCCACTGACACTGACATCAGACACAGCAGCGCCGGTGTCCATGACATCCTGCTGAGCTCCAGGCAGCTTCCAAAGCCCAAATCCATCACCACTCACTCATTTCATTTCACATAATTATCCCCCAATCATCCATATTGATCTCAAGCCAGGGAAACTAATCGAACGAAGTTTATCTAAAGTTTATCTAAAAACTTTATCTAAAAACTTTACAAAATACATATTTTGGTTTGCTGTCTCATATGCTTCAGATTTAAAACCTCAGCACTGAGATCTCATCAAAAAGCACTATACTGTTTCCATGTGACGCTTGAATTAGACTTACACAGTCTTTGCATCCACCAATAGGAACTCAAGCTGGGTGAGCACTGCTAACATACAAGTGCTGTTTATCACAGTGTTATCTCATCAGAAGCATCATGTACAGATCTTCCTGCTGCTGTGCCCTCACTAAACACCATGCATTATGCACAGCATTCATCATTCATGAGCTGTGAATAGTGCATTAGTCACTGATTAACAATTGACCATCAGTAAAGTTATTTTCCACATTCTTCTGCTCCGCCGAGGGCAGAGAGCACAGGCGGCCGACAAATTAGGATGTAAATAATCTCCATCCACCGAAAGCAACTGTCTGGCTGAAGCAGCGGTCGGAGGAGAGCTAATCTACACAACTAACAGAGCTCAGGATCTGTTTTCACAAACCAAGTGATGCTTGTTTAAATAAATCGGCAGAGTTACGTATGTGACCCCTGTTCTGTGGACAGATTTCCTCTTTGATTTCCAGTCTGTCACTTTAGTGTGACTTCTATATAATGGTATTTTAAATATATTAATAGTCCTAAGCATTTAATTTTCTTTCACTGTCTAATGGGACAATAATCTGCCTGCAGCATGTGACGATTAAGTGCATTATTTTTGGATGCATCCAAATGTCATTGTAATTCACTATTATACAATATTAATGGTCCCTAGTAAAAGGGCTTGTGAGGATTTAATCCTAATGATCAAACCATAAAGAGGACATAAACACTAAGAAAATGAGGAGCCGCTGAACAATTTGTCTCGCTGCTGTAAATGAATGCGAGGAAGTGAGAGTGTGATCAAATGGAACGCGTGCGAGAGATTACAAAAAGAAAGAAACCGAGAGGAACGGAGGGAGATGTACTGTAATATTAGTATTGAATCACATATTCAAGTGTAAATCAAGTCAGTGGTTCACTGAAAACTGCAGTTAGACAATAATTTGATAACGTGTTTGAAATCAAACATGAGGCACAGAGGAAAGAATAAATCACGGAGTGGGGTTTAAAGGAGACGATGCACACTAATGGAAACAGTACTGAACAAGCTCATGTTAAAATAGACTGTATTTCTAAAAACAAAAAAAGAACAAATGGTTGATGGCTTGCAAAAAAAGACCTAATAGCCTACTACATAATTAGCTTATGCTGAATTAAAATATCAATAAAACATTTCCATCATACAGTAGTATCCTATTTAAATCAATAAAGAATTACATTAAAAAGTAGTCTGATTATATCGCCTAAAATATGTAATATAATGGATTATACAACTAACTAATTTTTTTGTCAAGTTGGAATCAGTAATGGACTACCCAGCACTCTCAGAGACTTGTGTCCTCAGATCAAGAGCCGAGGAGGAGGACAGTAGAAAGACCACAGCTGCAGGGCTTTATTTTCTTGTTGCATTTCAGCATCCTCTTGTGGTCATGAGATGAAATGGTCCTGAGTAACCAAAAACTACAGAATTCATACTGTAGAGTACAGACACAGACACTGTGGTGAGGGGGGTTTTCTACAGACTCTACAGTGAGAGAGAAACAGACGTACTCTGTTGGAGCGGAGGGAGACGCGTCCTCCACAGCGCGCGCAGAACTTGGTTTGGCAATAAGAACAGACACGGCCACAGCCATCGGCAAACTTGGTTTTGTGGCAGATCCCACAGATGGGTGAGTCTCCCTTCTGCTCGGGGTTCTTCGGAGCCTCCTCTCCGATCTTCTTCACCTGGTCCTTGTACATCTCAAACTGCTGGTGCAGCTTCCTATGGAGAGCAGAGAGGGACATTCAGTGCTTTCTTCTAGCTGCTCTGAGTTTGACATCTGTTAATTAACACATGCGCAAAACACGTCAGGAATACATCGCTCAGCATACCCTACAAAATAATAATAATATTAGCCTGTTTTCCATTATGTGTCTGTTAATCCAAATCATTTAATATGTGCTTTCCACAAATGTGATGCATGGGTGTTATAATACTTGTGAGAAGAACTAACTTTAGAAAACTGTTTTTGTCCTGCTCAGAGGTCAAACTAAATATTATGAGCTGTTTTTATTATTGTTTGTATGAGGGTAGGGATTTGGGGGGCATGCCTGAATACTGTTAATACATTGAAATTTTTTTTTAATAATAATTATTTTCTATAAATAAATGTTACGCTGAAAAAAAATGTAAAGGCTCTAAACTAAAATGATTCACCTTTCTTATAGAAATTGAGGACATGGATTGACTTCCTTGATGCATAGATATTGTTAAATAGGATAACAAAAACAAAATTGTTTAGCATGGTAAAGAAACACAGGACACTTACATGACAAAAAAATTACTTAGTTGTATAATCCATTATGTTACATATTTTAGGCGATATAATCAGACTACTTTTTAATGTAATTCTTTATTGATTTAAATAGGATACTACTGTATGATGGAAATGTTTTATTGATATTTTAATTCAGCATAATAGTAGGCTATTAGGTCTTTTTTTGCAAGCCATCAACCATTTGTTCTTTTTTTGTTTTTAGAAATACAGTCTATTTTAACATGAGCTTGTTCAGTACTGTTTCCATTAGTGTGCATCGTCTCCTTTAAACCCCACTCCGTGATTTATTCTTTCCTCTGTGCCTCATGTTTGATTTCAAACACGTTATCAAATTATTGTCTAACTGCAGTTTTCAGTGAACCACTGACTTGATTTACACTTGAATATGTGAATCAATACTAATATTACAGTACATCTCCCTCCGTTCCTCTCGGTTTCTTTCTTTTTGTAATCTCTCGCACGCGTTCCATTTGATCACACTCTCACTTCCTCGCATTCATTTACAGCAGCGAGACAAATTGTTCAGCGGCTCCTCATTTTCTTAGTGTTTATGTCCTCTTTATGGTTTGATCATTAGGATTAAATCCTCACAAGCTCTTTTAATAAGGACCATTAATATTGTATAATAGTGAATTACAATATATATATATATATATATATATATATATATATATATATATATATATATATAATTTTTACCATGCTAAACAATTTTGTTTTTGTTATCCTATTTAACAATATCTATGCATCAAGGAAGTCAATCCATGTCCTCAATTTCTATAAGAAAGGTGAATCATTTTAGTTTAGAGCCTTTACATTTTTTTCAGTGTAACATTTATTTATAGAAAATAATAATTATAAAAAAAATTGTATAATAGTGAATTACAATATATATATATATATATATATATATATATATATATATATATATATATATATATATATATAATTAGAAAAAAATAAGGAAAAAATTGGTACAAGGTACAATATGGGATTTCATAAATTTGATTTATCTATTTTGAAGCAAGGAGTCACAAATCTCACACATATATATATATATATATGAAAAAGTTAAATTTTTGTTAGTTAAATTAACATTTAAATGACAAACTTATAATTAAGTAAAAAATAGAAATGTTGCCATGAGGGTGTAAACTAAAATAAGTTTAAGTTGAAAATTAATAAATCTAACCTGAAATAAAAATAACGTAAAGCTCAAGAGTAAAAAAATAAAAATAAATAAGGAACATCTAAATACCAAAACTAATAAAATGTGATCAAACAGTATAAAACTAAATTAGCACTAATTTATACAACATTCAAGTGCAAATAGTATCTATACATAAGGAACATATACGAAAGCTATCACAGGGTGGTAGCTTTTAAAAATATATATTATTTATTTACCTCTAAGATATGCATATTAGTACCTTTTAAAGGTACATACATCATTTCGTCGTGAAATAGTATAGACAGATTTAGTTTCTTTCCTTCTGAGAATGAAAACAAGTCCATGATTGTTTAGCACATGAGTGTTGTGGTTCTTTTAGAGAAGTTAAATAACTTTTAGAGAGCACTGGGGATGGAAACATGACTTCAGTTCTTTATTCAGTAGTAAATGCATTAATATAACAGGCTTGATCCTCTGGGTTAATTCCTATTCTACATTCATCAGTCAAACCGTATTGATTTGACAGGATCCAAACCTAAAGCAGACAGACTCCATCAATAAACTTACTCCTCAGATGTTTATTGATTAACGGTGAAGTATGTGACAGGGACGGGTTTTACTGTACATCTGCACATCATGATATTCAGTGAAACTCGATGGTGTCCACACTGAAACAATCCTGTCTCGAACACAAGATGTAGATATTATCATTCATTTTGACTCTTATTTATGAGAAGAGTGTTGCATTATACACAAATGCTTCAAGTAAAATGTTACTTGTTTCTTATGTAGTATAATTATAGTGACAAACCACTGACTATGGGTCGAACACACTAGAGCACTGGACTAAAGACTAAAAGTTTGTTGAATCAGGCCATCCAAGATGTAGAGGAGTTAATTTCTTTATGGGATGAAAATGTAGCATTACATAACTTGCTCACCAAAGGATGGGTGCCGTCAGAATGAGAGTCCAAACAGCTGATCCAATCCAATCCATAAAGATATTTTTAACTTTAAGCCAAAAAATGTGAGTCCTTTATCTAAAGATCTTTTTTTTTTCAGTGAAAAAAGTTGTCTCGTTTGAATCGGGAGAGAAATCTGCACAGATCAAGCCCTGTTTTCAAGCAAAAACAGTCCAAAAAAACAAATATGTGGAGGAAGGATTATGGAGTTTGGCTGGCTGTTATGGTTTAAAGTTGAAATGCCATCATGGATTTGTTTCTGACAAACACACAGCTTTTCTCTTCACAGGATGTTAACTGATGGACTGGAGTGATGTGGATTACTGTGATGTTTTTATCAACTCATTCTGACGGCACCTATTCACTGCAGAGGATCCATTGGTGAACAAGTGACATGATTGTGACTGTTATTCACCGTATATGTTGAATCTGATCTGTTTCTTTCTGTGTTTAAACAGAAAGTTCATTCAAAAATCACTCAGCTTCATATCACAGCAAACCTGAACACATTAGATTAGGGGATGCTCTACAAACTGTTTAAACTACTGTTTTTCAGCTTGGATATAGCCTAATATTTCCTTTTGTGCTCCAAAAAAGCGAGTCAAACAGGTTTAGAATGACATGATGAGCAGAGTTTCACTTAATAATAGACTATCAATGTTTCAACTATGGTTAAAAAGTTTGCGATTAAAAATTTTTTTTTTGTATGTTTGAAGTGTATTTATCAAAGATGCATTGATCGACCTAAAAGTGTCATCAGAACACACATATTGTTGTTGTAATGGAGTATACCTTTAAAGATATAGTCTCTTAAAACAAGTCTAATGCCACTTAAGTAAACTGATCTTGTTTGAAGGATACTCACACAGTTTAACTTGTAAATGAGAGAGAAATGCATTAGAATTGACTGAAAAGAGATGAGCGAGTAGAGAAACGGCAGCATTAGGACAGAGGGAGGAGAAAGCAGAGTCTGAATCACAAGAGGACAGTTAATGTTGTATTACTGGACCAACTACATCACTACAGCAACACAGACCTGCTACTGAACAGATAAAGAGGTTAGTAGGGTGAAAAATCAGGAACAGTTTCGGTAAAAGCAACTACAGGACATCATAGAGCCGAATAACTGATCAGGCGTCAGCTCTGAGGGACGTGTCTCAGACAGCGAAGGGTGAGAAATGAAGAGTGGTCTTGTACTCACTGAGCTGGCTGAGGCTTTGTGTCTTCTCTAGGAGCTTCCCTAAAAACACGTGTTCAACAGCTCAGCGCACACACACACACACACACACACACACACACAGGGCAAAACAACCAACTACATCAAACACTGACCCAGCAGAAACAAATGAAATACATTAATGAATCAGGGCTGCCAAATGATTCTGTCAACTTTATTGTTATTACGTAATATTAATAAATAACAATACATTTCATTAATTTAATGCAATTTTTTTAGCTAGTGCTGGGAAATGATTAATTGCATCCAAAATAAAAGTTTGTTTATATAATATATATGTGTGTGTACTGTGTTTATTTATTATGCATATAAATACACAAACATGCATGTATATATTTAAGAAAAATGTTACGTTCATATATTAAATCTATTTCTGTATAATATACATTATATGAATATAAATACATGAAAATAATTTCAAAACATATACCATATGTATTTATATATACATAATAAATATACACAGTATACACGCATATATTATATAAACAAAGACTTTTATTTTGAATGCGATTGACTGTGATTAATCGTTGCCCAGCAGTGAATTTGCTAAGATGAATGTAAATTAGCTCATTTATTCATCTGAGTTGTATGTAAATGTATCCTGGAAATGGTTCAAGTTCCTCTCATGGTTCAGATGGTCTGCATTTTAATAATCGTTTTTATTCTATGCTTTTACTGCTGTTTTGATTTCTTCTGTCGTATTCATTTTTTTTAAAAACATTTACATTGTGTATGAAATGTGCTATATAAATAAACATCCCTTGCCTATATTTTGATACAAAATTAACCAAATTTAGCATTTGAGAAGCAACTTCAGACAATTATAAGATCTATAAAGATCTATCTGATGGCAGCCCCAATCCATAGGCAGATGATTATATACATTAACATAAATCACACATGAATCAAAAAATCACATAATGAAACAAGTTAACATAAAGAGAATAAATCATACATAATGAGAGGAACAAATGTTTTGGTGTTGTATGTGATGTGCTTTAAATATTCATCTTTAATCTAAAGACAATCTAAATGCAATGTGCTTAATGTGGCCTACCAGGTGTTTAATAAATAAACTGGGTATTTCTTTAGTTTCTTGTTATCAGTTATGTGCATTAGAATGGTATGTTTTTTGTTTTTGTGTGTTTTTGTGCATCTAGAGTTACTTCAGCTTGTGATAAACTTCGAGTCATCACTTGTCTTTCTCACACCAGCTGTATTTTATAGTGATTGGCAGTATATTACAAAGGTACAACCATTTTTAAATTAACTTTATATCAGCTAATGAAATATATATATAATTGTATATTATTTTCCTGTAAATTTAAGTTAAATTTGTAAAACCTAAAATGCTGCTAAACCATTTTTTTTACTGCAAAGCAACCACACCTTACAATATTTCACTTGATTTTTTTTTTTTTGTATTGTTATTATTATTTTTTCTGACTTACAAAATATATTTTGCCCACAAATTATACAGCAACTTTGTAAGGCAGAGCCAACGAGCACGGGTTACTTTAAGCGTTGATCCTATTACACAACAGGACTGACACAAACTCATTACTTGAGAATGAGATCTCATAAAAGCTCATCCACAGAGTTGTGTTTACAGCATCATATGGAGAGAGAGAGAGAAAAAAAGAAGAAATTCCTGCACTGTCATATGGAAAGTTTATAGTCAAAGAGCAGTCCAGAGGAAACCCCAGTGTATATTTGTCCAGCTAAACACTGTGACACAGAGATCAAGTGCACTTACACCGTGTAGCATCATTCATACTGGAGCACTACTCTTCTGAGGTATGCAATATGTATATGTGTACAGTGTGCAGCGAGCAGTACATGAGTGTTGCATCTAGGGACTATAAACATCATCAGCTGTGTTCAGCTCATTCAGATGTTATGGACAGGTTGAGCGTGTGTTGTGAGAGTACATGCGGACATCCATTTGCATGGCTTTTAATATAAAGCAGGTTTGGATGCAGTGAAATATGAATGATTGTCCAAAATGTCCTGTTATTAAGGTTTCATTTCATTTCGATGGTCCACTTTACTATAAGTAACTTTGCAAATACATGTCAGCTAGAGTATTAGGAGACTGACAGAGTAAAGGTTAGTAGACGTGTACTTGAATTAAGCACAGTTTGATGTTGTACTGTATTTTGCACAGAGGATATCAACTATGACAAATTCCAAAACTGAAAACACTATTACAAATGTTTGATCAGTTAATATTTGTTCAGAATTCAAGGAGAAAACAAAACGCATCTACTCTACTCACATTTAGTTCAATGGAGCGCTACACAATACATCATCACTGCAGTACTCAATAGAGATATGATATATGATATGATATGATATGATATGATATGATATAACCATCTGTGTACTAGTGCTGTCAAACCATTAATCGTGATTTATCGCATCCGAAATAAAAGTTTTTGTTTACATTATGTGTGTGTACTGTGTATATTTATTATGCATATATAAATACACACACAGACAGTATATATTTTATTTACATATATGTTATATTCATAGAACTTATATTATATATAAATGTATTTATGTGTAAACTTGACCTATTCTTCTTAAATATATACTTGCATGTGTGTGTATTTACAAATACATAATAAATATACACAGTACACACACATACAGGATATTATGCAAACAAAACCTTTTATTTCGGATGCAATTAATCGTTTGACATCATACCTGTGTTTATTAGGATATTCACCAAGACTCGCATTTTGATGTCATTTTGTCTGTATTTGTTCATTTGTTTCTGTGGCTCAGTGGTAGAGAAAATGTATAGCGTGAATGGAAAACTTCCCTTTCACGCTCATCTTGTGTCTTCAGGTGGTCTTATTATCGAGTCCCGACAGGTGAGTTTGAACAAAATACACATTTTGGCAGTAATGCATACAATAGATGGACCTTGCATGGCTGAAGCAGGCTCAAACACACCCACTTGGCCAGATCAGGTCAGACACAAATGTTTGAATGGAGTGTGACTGGAATATGCCTCATGTGGCTTTACTCTGATAAATGTCAAGTGATCAGGGACCATTTAAAGCAACAGTGTTTCTGACTAAGCAGCCAATCACAGAGCAGCAATGTGTTTTTAGACAAGACTAGTTTATTTGTCATTTAGTAGACATGTTTTCCCAAATCGTATTACATTGTGCTAATTGCCGGGACTGTCCCGCTGGAGCATGCTGGGGTTAAGTGTCTGACCCAAGGGCACAGCGGTGACAGACGTTTCCCAGTAATTCATTTCGTAAATGACTCTACTTGACCCCAAACCAGCAACAGTTACATTACCAGACCAGAGCCTGAAACACAGCAGTCCCCAGACATAGCAAACTCAATCCCAGCATGGATGAAGCAGCGTCAAGTGCATTTTGCATTAATGTATTCTGCTGAACCATGTGCAGCAAACATTAGCAGACATACTAATATGATGCTTCCACTAAAAAAACAAAAACAAAAAAAGTGTGAAAATTTAATGTGAAACAATTGTCATTCAGAATTCTGAAATTGCTAGTACAATAAATAAATAAATCGACATGAAATACAATAAAATGTCAAATGTAAAAAACAAATAATAAGGCACAATGAAATCCATATTTATTTTTTGACAGATGTTTTACCGGAGTTTTGAAATTCACACCGCATTGTGTTTAGAGTTAACAGAAATGTCCACAAAATTAATAGAAAATGTCACAGTAAGCTGCCAGTACTATTTACAGATATTTTACAGATTACTATTTTACAGAATTTTTTCTTGCAGTGTTTCACAAATAACTACAAAGAAAGTTCAAGTAAAGCCACGTTCACCCCAAGAACGATAAAGATAACTATATTAGCGTTCACACCAGTGGATGACAATCATCTGTTTATTCCGAGCGCACGTGCGTCTGCCGCTTTAAATCCTCGAGCTCGTTACAGCAGGATGGATTCTGATTGGCTGTCAATGTTTTTATCGTTCATCAGCTGGAAAAATAAAATCGTTCTGAAACTGATTCCAATGATATGTAATTATCTATGAAGATTCGGGAGGAGCGCGTCAGATACTTAGCCTAATCATCACAGGTGGACCACAATCAAGTAATCAATCCCACAGTATAAATATCGCTGACTTACCTCTATCCATTGACGGTTTATCAGCATGCTGGTTCGCCTCGTCAGTCACCTTATCACAGACCCAATTTTCGTACCAACGAAGAGTGCTACACAGGGGATTTATAAGACCTGCTGCTTTTGCCGGACCCGAGATCATTTCTACCCAGCCAAACACGGCCGTTGAGCAGCATTAAGCGTCATCGCGACAGCTGCTATCCTCGCCAAGCCACACATCGTGGCCAATAGACCGTGCAACTCCGAGCTTGCCTGCTCGATACACGATCGCGCCGCCCGAGACCGAGCTCTCGTCGAGCGCTGGATTGCAGCAGAAAGAATCCAACCACGGTTCAGCCTTTCACCACGGCGTTCCGGCCGAGTGGCAGTTTGAGGCCGCTTCCTCTAGCGGCGCGCAGACTAATACATTTCCAGGCGAAGACGCTAAAAAACAGGTTCTTCTTTTTCTTCATTGGATTTTTACGGCAGTTTGCATTCAAAGTGTTGCATCTAAAAGCAGTTTTGCGGCTAAAGTTTTGTTCCGTCTTCTTCTAGTAGTGTTTTACGGAGGTTTTGGCAAACCAACGTAAAGGTGCATTACCGCCACCCGCTGATCCGGGGTGTGGATTCCGCATAGATTTGGACTACAGATACACCGTTCCGTCGGATGATGATGCCACTTTTTAACCACGAAGCCAAAGGCATTAGGTTAGATTATTGTAATGCCTCGTTCTCAGGCCTTCCAGCTAAATCGTTGAGCAAGCTTCAGTATACAAATTCTGCCGCACGCTTGTACTTCTCCTCGCGAACACATTACACCGGTTCTTTCACAATTACACGGGCTTCCCGTAAACATGAGAATTGATTTTAAAATTCTTATCTTAACATACTAGGCACTTCATGGGACTGCACCTGAGTATTTTTGTGAACTCATCAGTCCTGATATTCCATCACGCTCTCTTCGCTCTACTAACTCTTCACTTCACCAGCCATAATGTGAGCTAAAGACCATGGGGGAAAGAGCCTTTTCATATAAAGCCCCTACGCTATGGTATGTACTTCTTCTGCATGCACCTATGTTGGGCGATTTTTGTTGATTAAGTCACATTTATTCAAGACCGTCTGTCTTTAATGAATTATTGTATTGCTTTTGGCGTTTGTTCCTACAAATAAAATGCATTATTATTATTATTATTATTATTATTATTATTATTGTTACATTCGCCTTACCGCGCACGTTTAAACCTCGCCGAAATGATACAGACATAAGTTCAAAAAAAAAAAAAAAAAAAAAAAAAAAAAAAGTCTCTGGATAAAAGCGCCTGCTAAAGGCTTAATTTAATTTAAAAATTTTCATTTGCATGCAAGTCTTCTGGTAGGACCAAATCATTTAGGGACCTATTTTACCATTCACTGGCGTGATCACTCAAAATTAATCTAAAACGCATCTGCCCTCGTGTTTTGATGCAGGATAGCAAGCATGAGTAAAATTACCATCGCCTTTTAAGGACCGTAATACGGAAAACCGGAAAGTAAGTCTCTTTAGAAACCACTTGGAAGCAAATAGCACATAACTGCCGTTAACCCATTTGCTGCAAGCATCGCCAACGGCCCCAGTCTATGTTTCGTTTTCACAGCACGTTAAACATCACTCTCTTACTTGATCTGGATAAGCCGCGCATCAATTGAAGTCCAAAGACTTTGGCTTTTATATCTGACCAATATTTCGATAAAACATAATTCCAGTGATTAATTTTCCATCATGTCAGGAAAACTATTCCTATTCCTGAACGGTAAACGTCAAAGTGTTAGCTCGTGGACAAATGTTGATCATGGATCTAGTCAGAAAGAATCATGAACAGAAACATCTTTATTTTGGGTATATAATTTCTGCCTCCATGCCAAAAATGGGGGGTATCTTGTAAGGGGTTAACGTTACTGCTATAATCATGTCTTTCGGTACAACGCCTTACAAGACTAAACATGCTCAATCGTTTCCAAAAGCCTCTGTTTCCACAGTCCATAATACAACGTGAAAACAGCGTTCCAAACGTATCCGCTCGGGAGTCCGTCTAAAGAGCCCGGAGGCCAAATGAGAGGAAAGATGCTTTTCCAACAGGAACATAATAAGGTGGACAAGGCCTGAGGAATCGTCAAATCAGGCAACAAATTGCTAAGCTGGTAACACAGTAGGCTACCCATCCATTTTTAGCTTGCCCCATCAAATATTACTAACACTTTTTACTCTTCCCACAGCCAACATCTACAGCAGCCGAAGCAAGTAGCCTTTCATGTACCTCCTCACTGCCGCAGCAGTGTCTGCTCCCGCAGGGGCCTTTCCTGTACCTCCCCACCGCCGCTGCAGTGTCTGCTCCTGCAGGAGCCTTTCTTGTACCTCCCCACCGCCGCTGGAGTGTCTGCTCCCGCAGGAGCCTTTCCTGTATCTCCCCACCGCCGCTGCAGTGTCTGCTCCCGTAGGAGCCTTTCCCGTATCTCCCCACTGCCGCTGCAGTGTCTGCTCCCGCAGGAGCCTTTTCCGTATCTCCCCACTGCCGCAGCAGTGTCTGCTCCCGCAGGAGCCTTTCCCGTATCTCCCCACTGCCGCAGCAGTGTCTGCTCCCGCAGGAGCCTTTCCCGTTCTCCCCACTGCCACAGCAGTGTCTGCTCCCGCAGGAGCCCTTCCTATACCTCCTCACTGCTGTGCAGTGTCTGCTCCCGCAGGAGCCTTCCTACACCTTCTCCCTGCTGTGCAGTGTCTGCTCCCGCAGGAGCCTTCCTACACCTCCTCACTGCCGCGCAGTGTCTGCTCCCGCAGGAGCCTTTCCTGTACCTCCACACTGCCGTAGCAGTGTCTGCTCCCGCAGGAGCCTTTCCCGTTCTCCCCACTGCTGTTGCAGCGTCTGCTCCCGCAGGAGCCTTTCCTACACTTAAATATATATATAAAAAAAAAAAATAAAATAAAATAAAATAAAATACCACACATCACCTCCGCCTAAAGGCATGCCATGCATCTGAGGTTGCGGTGATAGCATCATGTATCGACAATAGCCAAGACGATATTAGGCCCATTCTCCAACCAACGTTTTTTATAATAATCATTAGGCGGCCTACCTTAATTCGGCCTACCTTAATTAATCAAACCGCTCCGTTATCCCATCTCAGCACTGCATTTCCCGCTCGCCCGTGCCCTCAAAGGACGATGTGAGCCCGTAGGTTCAAAAAAAAAAAATCATTGGACAAGCGAGATGATCGTAGTGCCGACTACATGAACTAGCAGTATTTAAATATAGTATTTATACTTAATACCAGTGTATCAGTACTTCCGAAAGTATATATATTTTTTTTGATTATGGGCGATTCCATAGGCTCTTTTCGTGCACCTGCATGGTCAAAATGGTAAATAGTAAGCTCAGACAGTATAAAGAATCTTTCTCTTACTCCACCCATGCACGATTACATCGTCGATATGTACCATCGATCTCACGTGCTGACAATGACCACATCGCCGATACATGGCACCCATTTGGGGTACACTGGCACAGGAAATCCTAATTTATTTTTGCACGCTTAATTTCGGATACTATGACTGCACCAAGATTTTTTCGGACTCATTATCGGAAGCAGCTCATTGGATGTGCTAAACAATTATCCAAGTAAGCCTCACAGCGTCTACCCTCGTAGACAAATAAATCATCCTTAGTATCGAACTCCCTGCCAGGCGCTGCAAGAGGGCTCCCGGTTGAACCAACCTTTGCCTTCTCCATTCAACTATTATAAATCATCCTTAGTATCAAACTCCCTGCCAGGCGCTGCAAGAGGGCTCCCGGTTGAACCAACCTTTGCCTTCTCCATTCAACTATCAGCAAAGCTTACTCGTTTGACAACGCAAATATTCAAATCCTGCCAGATGCTTTCCCACTTAATCAATCTTGGACTTTCCATCCAACCACCAGCGAAGCTTACCCGATTAAAAAAGCCAAAAAAAAAAAAAAAAAAAGCGACATTTACCTATCGAACACCAATGAGTACATTGCAGCCCAAATAAATTTTCCCTTCGATGGCAAGATGTACCCATTCAATACCGCAAGTTACGCTTTCGCCGAACACTAACGGGCTCTTCGCAGATAAAACAATCTCAATTTTCCCTCCGATGGCTGGAGAGACTACCCATCTGGTGTCGCAAATTTTAATAAATATAATAAATGAAAATACAAATAAATATAGAAAATAAATAAATAAATAAATAATAAATAAAAAGACACCGGATGCTGGCCATAGCCTCCCGACCAGATAACCTTACCTTTTTTCAATCCTATGGCCGGCAAGGCTTCTCTCTTCGATGCCAAGAGCTTGAGCTCCCATCGGATGCTGACGAGAGCCTCCCGGCCAGACAACCTCACCTTTTCCATTCTGCGGCCAACAAGGCTTACCCGTTCGTTGCCTGGAGCTCACACTCCCTTCGGACGTAGGTGAAAGCCCCCGGCTACCTGCTTTTCCATTTCTGTCTTTCGTACGGAGAAGTTTACCCGCCCAACGCATGGAGTTAAGGCTCCCATCTAACGTAGGCGAGAGCTTCCCGGCTAGACAACCTTACCTTTTCCGTCCTTTGGCCAGCGAGGCTTAACCGTTCTATCCGGGAGCTAAGCTCCTGTCGGACGAAGGTAAGAGCCTCCCGGCCGGACAACCTTTTCCGTCCTTCAGCCAGAGAGGTTTACCCGTTCGATTCCTGGAGCTAAGCTCCTATCGGACGTCGGTCCGAGCCTCCTGGCTAGACAACCTGACCTTTTCCACCCTTGGCCAGCGAGGCTTACCCGTCCGATGTGAGTGCTCCCATCGGACGCCGGCGACAGCCTCCTGGCCAGCCAACCACGACCCTACTGTGTGTTTCAGGTTACTAACCTACAAGCAAGCTGCTTAAATGCTGCAAGTACCTAACACACAATAAACTCTCCTTCCTTCCTATGGTCACCAAGGCTAAACCGTCTCTTGCCAGGAGTAGCAAACTCCCTTAAACGCCGACGACAGCCTAACGACCACGCAAACTTACCTTTTCCAACCTACGGCCTGCGAGGCTCACCCAGTTTGTCCCCGCCGGACGCTGGCAAGAGCCTCCTGGCCACCTATCGTTACCTTTTCTGTCCGCCATCCGGAGAGGCTTACCCGTTCGATGCGCGTGCTCCCTTCGGACGCCGGCGAGAGCCTCCCGGTTAGACAACCTTACCTTTTCCTTTTCTATGGTCAGCGAGGCTTACCCGTTCGATGTGTGTGCTCCCTTCGGACGCTGGCGAGAGCCTCCTGGTCAGACTTGCTTTACGTTTCCACCCTACGGTCGGCGAGGCTTACCCGTTCGATGTGTGTGCTCCCTTCGAACGTCGGCAACAGTCTCTCGGCCACACAACTTACCTTTCCATTTGACGGTAGGCGAGGCTTAACCGTCCGACGCCACGAGTCTCGTCCTCTCGCCAAATCCTGCAAAAAAAAAAAAAAAAAAAAAAAAAAGCTACCCTCAGCTACTCTCACATCTTTTAACCCCGTCTGGCGAGGCTTACCCGTTCGATGTTCTGAGTTTGAGGCCCCATCGGATGCTGCGAGAGTCCTCCCAGTCGGGTTTTCCTTTCCAACCCTCCCCGTCCGCCGAGGCTTACCCGTCTGTCGCGTGCGCTCCCTTCAGACGTCTGGCGAGAGTCTCCCGGACGGGCCTATGCTTGCCAGCCGCAAGTGAATCTCATCCAGCCGATGCCGTGAGTCGGGATCTCCCTTCGGATGTTGCCAGAGTCCTCCTTGTCGGCTGGCCCAAAAGCTTTTTATCTGCCTAACCGAGAGGACCCAGACGTCCGTCATCCTGAGTCTCAATCTCCTGTCGGAGGCTTCATGGGCCCTCTCGGTCAGCGTTAGGCCCTTCACCCACTGAATAGCAGGGGCTATCAGCCAGTAGGGCCCGTACGCCGACACCGTGACCTATTCCGGTCGAGGCAACTCGGGTCCTCCCGGTCGGGCACCACAACCACGCCGCTCCTCCTCATCGGCCGGCAGGGCTCACCGATCCAACGCCAAAAAACTCCAGTTGAGCATCGGCCCGAGCCCTACCGACCGGGCGCCAACAACCACGTAGTTCACTAGCTGCAGCTGGTAGGGCCTACTCTCTCAACGCCCAAGTCGCTCCCTCCGGAGTACGTAGGCCCTTCCAGCCTGCCAACGAGATAACTTCTCAGAAACCAAATCAGCCCCCGCCAGTACTCTGCTTTTTGGGGGGAATTCTTTAAACTGGCGGCTGTCCTCCTGTACATTTGCCTTTTTGGGGGGTACTCTAGCTTCGGGCAATTCCCGAGCTCGGAGCCCTTCCCCGGACAGCACGCCAAATACGCATACCATACCTCAGCTAATTATATGTAAGCGTGAACTAGTGAAATGTAATTATCTATGAAGATTCGGGAGGAGCGCGTCAGATACTTAGCCTAATCATCACAGGTGGACCACAATCAAGTAATCAATCCCACAGTATAAATATCGCTGACTTACCTCTATCCATTGACGGTTTATCAGCATCCCTCCTCCACCCCATCTCCTCACTTCAAGTTCACTTTACAATATACGGGGAAGGGGGGGTACTCTAGCTTCGGGCAATTCCCGAGCTCGGAGCCCTTCCCCGGACAGCACGCCAAATACGCATACCATACCTCAGCTAATTATATGTAAGCGTGAACTAGTGAAATGGTTTCTCCGTGCCTTTATCATTATATCTGTGGTGTGGACTCTATTCTGCTCTTTTTTTAATATTGAGGACGATTTTTAGGACTATATATTTATTGATATCTTTATAGTTATGGTCTTTGGTGTGAACTGGCCTTAATGCATTGAATTAAACATTATGAAACCGAATGTCTAAAAGAGTATTTTATTATTAAGTACTTCAATAATCCAACTTTGAAAGTGGGCCTGCACTTACTTGATTAATACTTAACCAGCACATGACTGACTTAGCAAAAAATCTTTAATCTTCATAAGAAGCCTCTTTTTTCCAAAGATCATCACTCTGAGCACTTAACAAACACTCAGCACTAGATATGATGAACGTATCTGCTAGAAAGCACCATGTCACCTCAGATGACCGTTTGTGTGCTGCTCTGCCAAAAAACTTTTCAACATCAGCCGCTGATTTCAGCGATGTGCAACACTACATTCAAAAACAGCTACGGAGCACAACAGAACCCCACAGATGGCAGGAGTCTTTTTAAAAAGATTGTGTAAATTGCATTTACACATGCAATGGCTAAAGATGTTACTCTGAACTTATTTAACACAATGGTTTTGTCTAAACATAGTGCATCTTTACTTATTCTGATGCCTTCTTGTTCAGATCAAGCTTGAGTTTATTGCATTTTTATAGTATTTGGATACAAATATATGAAGAGTTAATGAAGAGTTAAGAAGAGTTAATTTGCAAAAACAGATAACTCAAAAATTAACTTTTCAAAAATCGTATTTTTTCCCTATGCATTCATATTAATGTCAAACAAACTGCAATTGGGTTATTTCAATTAGGTTAAAAAATAACTAAAAACACAGGTAACTAACAAAATAAAACACAATAAAAACATAATATAATAAAAAAACATGATTTTTGAGTTTTATCTGTTTTTGCAAATAAACTCTTCATACATTGAAAATGAAAATTCATTTATTCACTCACACAAAAGAAATGTTAAAGAATGATGATGTATCCAAACAGTTGACGGTAGCCATTGACTTCCATATAATTTTTTTGCCATGGAAGTCAATTGCAACTGTCAACTGGTTACCAGCAGTCTTTAAAATATATCCTTCTGTGTTCAACAGGAGGAAACTCATGTAGGTTGAGTAAATGATGACAAAATCTTCACTTTTAGCTGAACTGTCCCTTTAAGATGGGTGTTTCAGTGTATGTTTTAAATCCAAATGCTATTAAACTATCATAAATTCAAGCTTGACTTGAACTTGGAGTAACATACACAAGAAACAACAGTAGACTAGGAAAAAAAAAGCAAGCTCTTCTTAAATGTTTTTGTTAGGAATCTATGAAACTTAATTACAGATTTGTGAGTAAGACACTGGTGAACTACACAGAGACTACTAATAAATAAGACAGCGATCAGATTAAGCCGCAGTATCTAACCCAGATCAGAGGGACTGACATCTGACCGAGTGACTGTGAGTCTGCAGTGGCACAGGTCTTAAAAAACTGTGTCAGGCAAACAAGTTCATGCCAGCCGCCGATACTGCGATAGACAGAGATTAAGGAACTACAGTCTGTCCAACTGAATAACACAACATGTTAAAACACATTGATTTTTAAGCTATCAATGTCCTATTATACTTTCAGCACAACAACAGTGTGAACAGATCATCTGGGGTGGAAGTGAAAATCTCAAACTTTGCAGATTTCATATGCACATATGCATTCAAATGTACTCTCCCTCTCTTCTGCTCACTGAGGCTGCATTTATTTGATAAATATTAATAGAACCATCAATTCTCAGCAATCAGTTTGTTTCTAGTATGTCCAAAGCAACGTCTAGTTTGTGTGTGTGTGTGTGTTTTTACTGATTATACAGAAATACCAGATGACTGTTTAACAGTGGACTCCAGTGGACTTTAAAAACAAAGGATGTTCTCACCAAAAGTTGCTTTGATTTAGTTGATAGATGTTTAATTGATAAAGAAAATATGTTTATGACATTAGTTTTGACAGCATCCTAAAAAAGTGCTAAAACTTTCAACACTAATGTAGCTTCGCAGGTAGTTCTCTTGAAGCGTTTTAGAGACATTGCCACAGTTCTTCTGGGTGGAGTCTGTCTCAGTCTGTTCTGTTTCTTCATGAGACTGATGATGATAAAATCAGACCTCTGTGTGCAGCAAACAAAAATCTCCCTGGATTATTACAATTACTAACTAAATGAATGTTTGGAAACATAAACTGATATTTCCAACTGACACACCAGCCTGTCCTCCAACAAAAAACGACCATATAGGTCCTTATTACGACCTATATTTACGTTTTAAAGTTAAGCGCCCTCTAGCAGGCATAAAAATAATGACAGTATCGCGTTGCGTCTGTCGTCATGAATTGACGTGTCATTACCAATCAAAACGCACGTTTATTTAAATGCAATGTGTGGGCGTTTTACACCGATCTCACAGTATTTCCTACATATTTTACTACTGTAGATGGCTTATTCATTCGAATGACCACACCTAACCCCACCCCTAAACCTAACCCTCACAGAAATCATGCTAAATTATGATTTATTGAGCATATACATTTTCGTGCACGTCCGTTCCCTGGGATCGAACCCATGATAGCATGATTACATATCAAGGTATAACGCAATAATCTACTAACTGAGCTACACGAAACGCAAATCAGAGTGCAAATAAAAGAGTACAAAACATTAATATGAAAACGACCTTTTGCCGATAGGGACGCAATTGTAGTATACGCTCTGATGGGTCGTATTTCAGGGATTTGGACAAACGACCTATACAAGCGTATTGATTGGAGGACAGGTTGGAAAATACTAGTCTTTTATTACTTTTGACCACACACACGTGCATACACATGCATACACAGTAGTATAGTATAGTATAGTATAGAAATTAAACAAGAATTGCTGTCCAGTGCTTTTCCAGACAGGCTTAGAGAAAGTGTTTCATGACACTTTCACTGCTTGATAACAACTAACTCTATACACACGAGAAACACAGGTGCACGCATGCAATTAATAAAGCCTGTCATGCAAACACACACACATCTACACCTACACGTTTGTTTATGTGAATTGTGGAGACTTTCCATAGACTTCTATTACTTTTAGATGTGTTCTCTTTGCTAACCCTAAACCTACCTCTTACAGAAAACCTGTTTGCACCAATTACTATTTTTAATCTTTTTTTTTTTTCCTTGTGGGCACCAAATGTAAAAAAATCCAGGTTTTACTATCCTTGAGTAATATAGTATATAGTATATAATACACAAGCACACACACACACACACACACAGGAAGGCTGATCTGTCAGGGAAACACACACACATCGCAGTGGACAGCGCCGTGGTGCTGAAAACACCGCGCGAGCTCCATGGCAATCGCGCAAGCATCGCCGCGCTGGGCGTCGCGTTTATACCTAACGCCTGACCTGTTCGACAGCACGCATTCAAAAGTGTAGTAATCTTTGGTTTAAACGGCGGCTGAAGGGATTTTTAGCGAAGATGGCGCCCACAGCTAACCCAGCCCACCAGAGGCGAAATACTACATCCACACGCGGCACGCGAGCGACGACAAGCCGCCAGGCGCGTGACATTGACCCCTCTGACGGCGAGCTCTTCTGTTTCGTCCGCACTCGTCTCAACAATAGCCTAATATTGACAGTCGACGTAAGCAGACGTATTACATTTCAGGAGACAGTCATGCTGAAAATGACAGGAGGGAGCGCACTTAAAGAGACAGATGCACTCCTCCTCGCCCCCTGTTAAGAGTGCTGAACACACGCTTACTTCAGCATGGACTGCTCCTTCTCCTCCTCCTTCTTCTGCCGCTCCATGACCGACAGGATGATCCTCCTCTCGTCCTCGGTGAGGTGGCTCAGGTCCGGCGGAGCGGGAGCCGCAGGGGCCCCCAAAGCTGACATCTTCAGGAGCGGATGCTGCTGAGAGAGCCATGCGTGAACATTAAACACATCTCTAGTGTCGTGCATGAATGTATTGATCTTATCTGTATGCATTACGATGATGAAGACCCCTGACAGCTAATGGTTTGATAATAATAACACGCTAGCTCATCTCTGACACCTTCACACCCTGCACTGATAGATTTAGTGGTGCATTATTAGCTGGAATCAATATGCATCCCAGTGACAGCATGGGACACGCATGTGCACATTGTAAGCTTGTCACACTGCCTTATAAAAACAAGCATCTTCTGAGAATAAGGTGTGAGGAACCCCTCGGGCTTCTCCCAAGCTTTAATGTGTGTGTGTGTGTGTGTGTGGAGATAAAACGGGCGCTTGCCTTTTATTTCGCAGTCATGGTGAATTCAGTCTAACCCATGTCTGCTGCTGCCTCAGCCGCGATCCTTATTGCGGTTTTGTCGGCGGACTTCCCCGCGATCCCCTCTTGCTGTTGCTGCTAACTCCAAGAGATTTCTTGAATGCACAAAAATGGATGCTGTGGGGATACGGTCCGACAGGAGAGCGGGGCGGAGCGACGGTCTTACGTATAGGACAAAGATCAGATGGTCCGGTCGCACTTCCGCTGCCCCGCCCTTCGCGTGCATCAACGGGAGGAGAGTGTTGGGCATGTGATAGGTTACAGACTACAAGTTACCATATTCAATGTGTAATAAGAAGTTTAACTATTTCAATAAATGTAATGGGTTCAAGTTATACTAAGGTGTCCCTGCTGTTTATTAACTACCCTATTATAGGGTTATGGTTTGGCTTAGGGTTACCTGCATGTAATTATGCATTATTAAAATAGAAGCCTACTGTATGTAGCCTACGTGTAAGTGTTATCAAGTGGTTTAACTTATTATATGTGTTTAGTTTTCTAAAATTAAAATGATATAATAATTATAATTTCAGCTGTTAGTCATTTTGGAAGATATAAAGCATGCAGGGTTAACATTGGAGTAGTGCAGGGCTACTCAACACTGATTACTGTCAGGTCAAAATCCTTCATCACCTGAATTAAGATTTAAAAAAAGATTTGAAAGCATGGCCACCACAAAATCAGACTTTAGCAGATATGCTTACTTTTAGAGGTTAGATGCAGATATAACAAGATATAGTTTATTAGGCCTAGCTGTGATGCTGTTTTTTTATTTTTTATTAAATCTTTGCATATCAATGATGGGACACATTCGCATCTAATAATACCAGTTAATCTTAAAAAATAAACCATATAGCCTACATGAATCGAAACAGGAAATAAAACAGTTATTGAATAAGCATTTGTGTTATTCTGTGTCCTAAACTCCTGAAATTTCGGTACCTCATATTTTGGATGCAGTCTATGCAGTTTATTAAATAAATAAATAAATTAAGTGTGTGTGTGTGTGTGTGTGTGTGTGAAAATATTCAGATGTAACCCCCTTTGTAAACGTAAACATTTTCACAAGTAACTGTATTTTAATTTAATTATTTTTTTTAATTCTCTGTAACTTTAATTGATTACAATTGAATTTATTTTGTAATTAAATTACGTAATACCATTACATGCCACTACTTCCCAACACTGGTGACAAGTCATCAACCAGATTATTAGCCTATTATTATTAGCCTATTATTTTTTAATTATTATTATTTTTAATTTATTATTATTATTACACGGTTTGTGTTTCAGACTGTGGTGAATTAAAACTCTTACTCCCAGTTTAAATTCTACAGACCTCTTTAAGAAGTATGTTACCTAACTTAGTGCCATTGTCATCAAATCATGCACGTGTTTTTGGAAGGGCATTATAAAACTAAAAGGCATTAAATTACCCAAACATTTTAAAATAAATTTTACATTTCCAAATTATAAAAATGCAAATCAGATTTCAATTTGAGCTTCCACCTTATGATGTACTAATACTTCTACTATAATCAGCATCAGCAATTATACTTTAAAACATCGAATCATAACCCTTTGGTCAAAATGTCATATATATATAAACTGTATATAAAATGTGAATATACATAAAATATAAAATGTATCTGGTGTTTTCTTCTTCTTCTTCTTTCAGATTGCTGTAGCCTATAAAATAATAAACGGTTTTGGAAGTAGTGTGAAGGAGAAAATTAATTAAATTAATTCATTAATTCATAATAACTCATTAAATCATAAATTCATTAATTTTGAGTTCTTTGAATATAAATGCCTACTATAAGGCGTCGTAATATAATATAGTACTAAATAGTATGTGTAGCACATTTACTATAAATATATAAATAGCAGGTTACAGTAAATATAGTGTAATAAGTAGTCAAATATAGCTCACGCTCAGTCTCAAAACAATGCACACGCGCACAGATTTCTAAAGCCCTGTGGGCTGATCTCTGAATGACGTCACTTCATACGTGATGGGGATTGGCTGCTGTGATGCACGTCGCTCCGCCCACTGAGCAGCGTCACCACGCTCTGTTATTTACCTTCTTGTTCTCCCGCAGGGGCGAGAAGCGGAGGTCAGGCAAGCGGTCGCGCTTAATAATGGCCCAGCGTTGGCTACTGAACTTAACCGGGGGATTGGTTACCTGATGTTTATACATATATATTTTAAACAGTGTTAGTTTGCTGCTGTTTGCCCCCCAAAAGTGTATTTTACCGCCTCTTGCCGCTCAGGGAATCCGTCTCTAGCACGTAAACAAACATGACAGCCGCCGTCTCCAGACAGAGACACGCTGCCGTCGCTGCAGACTCCTCGGGATCCTCTCTTTCCCTTTCTGCAAGCCTCCGTCGCCTCTCTAAACACATCAAATATGAAAACCTTGCTGCTGGACTCAGTGGGGGTGTTATTTCCACAATGGTGTTGCACCCCCTGGATCTGATCAAGATCAGGTTCGCAGGTGAGGAACGTTACGCGTTTATCTCTTTATATTACTCAAAACCTACAGAGCTGCCTACATTAATGGCCAAAAATACTGCTTAGACAGGCTTTTTAATTTAAATAATAAAGTCTCAAACCCATTACATATTAAAAAACGAGTAAAAACAATAATATTAATGAATATAAATAAATACTCAGTTTTTCTGTTATTCCTGGTAAATAAATGAAATTATAAAAATCTTGAAATTGCTGTACAAATAGCAGAGAAATAAACGCTGTGTGTATCCAGTTTCACAATCTTAAAACTGTGTCATGCTCTCTAGGATTTGTAGTGCTGTCAAACGATTAATTGCATCCGAAATAAAAGTTCTTGTTTACATATATATGTGTGCATACAGTGTATATTTATTATGCATATATAAATGCACACACACACTGACCATATTTTGACATGATATTTTGAAAATATTTACATGTATCATATACGTTTATATATTCATATAAATTATACTTTATATAAATATGTATATGTGTAAACCAAACATATATTTGCATTTATGTGTATTCGTATATAAATAGCACACTCACATCAATTATATAAACAAATAAATTTTTTTTTTTTTGGATGCGATTAATTGTTTGACAGCACTAAGGTTTTGAGACACAGCCCAGAAAACTAGAAACGCACACAGAGGGCACGAAACAGATTGCCTGCTGGTTTTACCTTTTTTAAAGAGATTTTTAGATTATTTTGTTGTTTCCCCCACTGTTTCTTACTCGTTCCAGTAAGTGATGGTCTGAAAATGCGCCCCCAGTACGATGGCATGGTGCACTGCATGAAGACCATCTGGAAGCTGGAAGGGATTAGAGGTCTCTATCAGGGTGTGACCCCCAACATCTGGGGGGCCGGGGCATCGTGGGGCCTGTACTTCCTCTTGTAAGTAGTCAGAGTTGTGTGGAAAAGGGAAGCACGGAATGGAGTTTCCTGTTTGAATGTAGTTCTTCTAAGCACAACATCCCTGTATTGAGTGTTGGGAAGGTTTCTTAGGAAATGTAGTAGGTTACACATAAAAACATCTGCTAAATAACTAAATGTAAATGTAATTTAATGTATTTCTTAGTTACTGTAATGGATTACAGTTGCATTTATTTTGTAATTAATTTACATAACGCCGTTACATGTAACTAGTTTCTCCCCAAACACTGACTGTATAGTACACACAGTACTGTATAATAATATATAAACCAGCACAACTGTTTTCAACCTGTATTAGTAATCAGAAATGTTTCTTGAGCAGCAAGTCAGCATATAATACTGATTTCTGAAGATCATGTGACACTGAAGACTGGAGCAATGAAGCTGAAAATACAGCTTTGATCACAGGAATAAATTATATTTCGTAATATATTTTATTATAAATAAGTATATCAAAATAATATAAATTAATTAGTAATATAAAACAGGTTAATAGAAAACTAATTTTAAATTGTATTAATATTTTGCTATATTACTGTATTTTTTATAAATGCAGATTTCTTTCGAAAGCATAAAAAAATAATTACTTATTCCAAACTTTTGGCCAGCAGTGTATATGTACTGTATATTTTAACTTAAACATTTTAAAGCATGAGAAATGCCAGATGGGAACATTTTGGACACCTCCACATCCTTGAATTTTGAAACTATCTATCTATATATATATATATATATATATATATATATATATATAGTTCTTTTAACCTGTTAACTGTCACTCACGTTTTTGAAGATAGACATGAATGTGCATGATACAAACATACATTTTTATAATTCATGACTGAAAACATTTTGTAACATGATTTTGATGTACCGTTTACATGGTAATGCAAAGTCTGATTTTAAAATGGGTTTTGAAGGATGAATTTTGAGATTTTATGTTTTCAAGTGATATATAACTTCTGATGATTTCTAAAAAGTGATAGAGAAAAAGGCAACGAGGAAGTCTTTTATTTAAACAAAGGTTAAAGCTCCTTTTGTAATGTAGATCTTTGAGGGTGCATTCATAAATTCATCTATTACTTTTCCTACATAATTTTTAACAAAAAATATTGGTAAAATATATATTTGGGAGTCTATCGTCTTTCCAACGATATATAGTTTGTCAAGATTAGATTAGATTTGATTGTAATATAGTATAGTCAACGTAGGCGTCCCGTATACTGGACGGGGTGACAATTAACAGGTTAAATTATAATAATATTTCACAATATTACTGTATTTTAAGTCAAATAAATGCAGCCTTGGTTAGTAGAAAATACTTATCATTAAATGTTTTAATAGTAGAGTAAATGTCATTCATCTTGACTATATTTACAAAAATAAATACAAATAAACCTATTAATCAATTAAAAATATAATAACAAAATAAGAATAATGTAGAACTTTCTTGAAAAGGCACGGGTTCACAGGCCGAAAAAAGCCTCCTCCAGCAGTGCTGTGTCACTTGATACTGTATGAGTTATGAAGATACTCCTGGAAATCATCTGACCTCATTTCAGATCAGGATCACTGGCAGACAACGTGTGTATGTGCAGCTTCACACGGGTGCCAACACTTCTGTATAAGCTGGAGATCCTTGTTGATTTGGTCTTTGTCCTTGTGTAATGTCAAGAAGAAGATTTCTCCTAATATTTAGTTTATAGAATCAGTCGTGCTGTGGAAAAAAAGATCAAGAGAGAGACAAATCAGGAGAAGATCTGAGCAAAACAATACATCTGGAGAGAGGTTTATATCCAGCAGCACTGACCCAGAAATAAAACCGCTTGATTTACAGGTTGTACTAATGACATGAAAGTGAGTAAATGATGATGTTTTTCATCCTCCCTAATAACGGTTAGATAAAGGACGGTCAGTTCCCATCGCCGTACACTAGATGCATGAGCTGAATGACTCTAATGTGGCGTTTTCTGCTCTTCCTGCAGTTATAATGCTATTAAAGCGTACAAGCAGGAGGGACGGCAAACAGAGCTGAGTGCTGGTGAACACCTGGTGTCTGCAGCGGAGGCAGGTCAGTTTGAGAGCCTGACAAACTAAACGCAGCTAAATCTGGAGCGCCGCTATGAGACTGGAACAACAGTCATTCCTGTTATGCCCAGACTTCAGGCCTCGCCGCACACTCTGGGCCTATCAGATGATCACCACCTGTTTACGCTTCTTTTAAATGAATAAAATAGACCAGACTGAATATAACAGGTCAAAATCAAGAAGCTTAAACTTGATTATTTGCACAAAGATAAGCAAACAAACAGGATGGAAACTGCTGAAGTCAGATAGGCTTTCATTAAGTAAGGACATGCTAAATCGAACAAAAGTGACAGTAAAATTCTTATAATGTTACAAAATATCTGTATGTCATATGAATGCTTTTGTATCCCTTAAAGAAACCAATGTATCACAGTTTGTACAAAAATATGAAGCAGCACAAGTGTTTTCAACATGGATAATAATGAGAAGTGTGCATATTAGACTGATTTCTGAAGATCATGTGACACTGAAGACTGCGGTAATGATGCTGAAAACTCACCTTTGATCAGAGAAATTAATTACATTTCACAATATATTCATATAGAAAACAGTTTATTTAAACTGGAATAATATTTCAAATTAAAAGAGTTTTACTGTCCTTTTGATCAAATAAATGTGACCAAATGAGACTGCGTGAAGCATTGGCCTTGATTCTGATTAACAGTCTCGGCAGATTTTAATCACGTTACTGCACTCAGTCCTTTAAGAAAAACTATTTACAATATCACAATTCATTCCAGTCAAGAATGCAAGAATAATATGCAGAATATCCAGTGCTGTTGAATATATATATGCAGAAATTCAGTTTCAGAGAAAGCTTCAAAGCATTATGAGACATTTTTTTTCTGACAAAGTATGCCAGAGTAGCAGTGATTTGGGAGGACAGGGCGTAATGAAGTGTCAGTTGCCAGTTCTTCATTTAAAATGAAGCTCTATATTTACTTTATTGTACGGGGGGGAGGATGTAAAAACAGAAACTGCATCCTTCCATTATTCAAAATGGCAACTATTATGGCAATTATTTCAGGTTATTGGAACTTTATATCTTGTAATTATGACTTTATATCTTAAAGCAATGTGACTTTGTCCTATTTTAGACTTTACCTCACAATTACCAGTTTTAGGTTTTACACAAACGTTGAAATTGACCTATGTTTGTAAAAATAATCGTAAAATGAATGTAATTTCTATCCTGTTTCCATCCTGTGTTTATATATATATATATATATATATATATATATATATATATATATATATATTACATATATATATATATATATTTATATATTACATATATATATATATATACAGTGGTGCTCAAAAGTTTGGGCACCCCTTGCAGAATCCGTGAAAATGTGAGTAATTTTCAAAAAATAAGAGAGATCATACTAAATGCATGTTATTTTTTATTTAGTACTGTCCTGAGTAAGATATTGTACATAAAAGATATTAACATTTAGTCCACAAGACAAAACAATGCTGAAATTATTAAAATAACCCCACTCAAAAGTTTGGGAACCCTTGGTTCTTAATACCGTGTTCTGTCACCTGATGATCCTCGACTGTCTTTCTGTTTTGTGATGGTTGTGCATGAGTCCCTTGTTTGTTCTGAACAGTTAAACTGAGCAGCGTTCTTCAGAGAAATCTTTAAGTTCCTGCAGATTCTTCAGTTTTCCAGCATCTTTACATATTTGAACCCTTTCCAGCAGTGACTTTATGATTTTCAGATACATCTTATCACACTGAGGACATTTAAGGGACTCAAACACAACTATTTAAAAAGATTCAAATGTTCACTGATGCTCCAGAAGGAAACTAGATGCATTAAGAGCTGGGGGTGAAAACTTTTGAACATGATGAAGATGGCCAAATTTGTCTTATTTTGTTGAAAAATTTTTTTTTTTCCATTTAGTTCTGCCCTTCGTAAGCAACAGAAGATACTTGTATGTTTCCCGGTACACAAATTAAGTACAATTTACATTGATCTTCAAATTCTGAAAGTTTTCATCCACAGCTCTTAATGGAGATCCCAAACTTTTGAGTGGGGTTATTTTAATAATTTCAGCAATTTTTTGTCTTGTGGACTAAATGTTAATATCTTTTATGTACAATATCTTGCTCGGGACAGTACTAAATAAAAAATAACATGCATTTAGTATGATCTCTCTTATTTTTTGAAAATTACTCATATTTTCACAGATTCTGCAAGGGCTGCCCAAACTTTGGAGCCCCACTGTATATATGTATGTCTGAGGATATGAAAGTGCATTGCATAACAGGAATGACCAGCTTCAAAACAGTTTTCTTATGAAACTGACAAAAAAATAGAGAAGAAACAAGATTGTGGTATCAGCTTAGGAAGTGAAACAAGCATCTTTTTTCAATTCATCATCAAAAAAAAAAAAAAAACAACCGAGGAGGAAAATAGTCCAGCAATATCAGTGCAATATCACTAACTAATAGAAAATGAACACACTTCAGCTTTACCAGTATGACCAAAACCATACTATAACAAGCCCATCCTGCACTTTTAGACTCATAATGATAATACAGCACTGTTTTTAATTTCTATTGGTCTCTTTTACATGTAAACAGCTGTCTCAGCTGTCAGACAGAGCACTAAGGTGGAGTGACTAGTTAAGTGTTGGTGTGAAGGTCCCCTGTTCATGTTTCCAGGCATGCTGTCGCTTTGCCTCACCAACCCAGTCTGGGTGACAAAGACCCGGCTGGTGCTGCAGTACAGTGCAGAGCCGTCACGGAAGCAGTACAAGGGAATGATGGACGCCCTCGTGAAAATATACCGTCACGAGGGTATCCCGGGACTCTACAGGGTACATCTACAGATTTTAAATAGAGATTTGATGTGTGCTGATCTCAAGATTAAAGTCAACATGAAATTACACATGTGTCCCAATTGTGCCTTAAACACACGCTCTGTACACAATTCCCTTTTGTGAAAAAGAAGCACTTCAGCATACTTAAAATAATAATAATATAATTAAAAATATATATGTAAGTGTAAATTTAATTCATTGTTTTCTTAAATGCATGTTAATTACAATAAAATGAAGATGTTGGTTAAATTTGTATTACTTTGGAGTGCTTTTTAACCCAATAAATCAGGATGTAAGCACATCTTCATTAGTGCTGTCAAACGATTAATCATGATTAATCGCGTCCAAAATAAACGTTTTTGTTTGTGTGTACTGTGTATATTTATTATGTAAATATAAATATAAACACAGTCTGTATATATATTTACATATATTTGTATAATCTTTATTATAAATAAATTTAATATACAAATATAACACATTTTTCTTGAATACGTACTTAATGTGTGTGTATTTTTATATATATATATATATATATATATATATATATATATACACACACACACACACAATAAATATTCACAGTAAACACACACACATAAGTAATCAAAAACTTTTATTTTGGGTGTGATTAATCGTTATTAATTGCGATTAAACGTTTGAAAGCACTACTCTTTATATATAATTTCATAATTTTTACTTCTGTTGTCTCTGAAATATGGTTAAAGTGTAAGCATTTATGGTAAACTAAAATATACTTTAAACTTAGATGTTGTGTATTTAAATATATTTATAACTACACAAATAATGATGGCATTGGAATTGAATACTAAAATATATTAACTTGAAATGTCGAATATCCCTCTACAGTTCAAATTATAATCGATCAATAGACTTGTGCTTTAGTATGTGGGTCACCTTATCAAAATATGTGTACTTTTTGAAATTAAAATATGATTTAAAATGTACTTTAAAGTAAAACTTTTGACATCATTACATGCGTCACATTATTGATGTTAAATGAATTGCATTTCACGTTGACTTTAAATTGTGGGCTGATCCAATTTTCTTTTGCTTTGTAACATTGTAGTTTTGTGTAGGGCCACAGGAGGGTGTGATTGTATCATGTTTAGAGGATTGATCCAGCTCTTAACCTCTGCTTCCAGTTAGGCCTAAATACAGTATAGCCTTGTGAGTCACGCCAGATTGTCCTAAAATGATTACGTATTGAAGTAGGCTTCCTTCTCATTTAAGTCTAGCTGAACACGATGACGTTGCTTTTAGTCTGAGGTAACTGTGTGATAGTGGTTTTGTGAGCCTCAGTTTGTTGTTCTGCCGCTCGCAGGGTTTCGTGCCTGGACTGGTGGGGACGTCCCATGCTGCACTGCAGTTCATGACCTACGAGGGGCTAAAAAGAGAGCAGAACAAATACAAGAAGATGCCATCTGAATCGCTGCTGGTGAGGAAATAAAAACAGCCTTACATTTGTAGCACACACTAGAATTAGATGCAGCACTGTCATTTCCATATCATTTAAACGTTTTCCTATGCACTTGGGACATTTTGCAGCTTATTTTGGCCAAGTCTGACAAATTTTGACAGGAATGGCACATATGACAGAAATTGTATCATTCAGTGTATAATGTACGTTGCAAATTTCCAGTTCTTCAGTATAACCGAAAAAATAAAAGATATTTCCGTTACTATTTCAGATTTTAATTAAAGGGATATTTTACACCTATTTGTGTTTATTTGTAGTCACAGCATTTATCACATTCAGAAAGACTGATCATTTCTATAATTTTTACATCAAAAATATTACCCGAGTAGCAGAGGGAACTCCCAAACAAAAACTATAAACTATAAAATAAGTTACTAAATAAATACAGGATTGTGATAGGTCTTATTTAGCATGTTTACTATGGTAATTGTTAGCATGTGTAGTCTTTTACATCGCATATGAGTAATTCTGCCCTGTATGGTGATCATAATCCACATCGGATCTCAAACAGAAGTTATTTCAAACACTCGCTCCTATTGGAAAGTAAGTTTTGAGTGTTTTGAAAGTTATTTTAAAAGTCTTTAACCCTAAAAAGGGCAAACCCATAAAAAGACATCAGAAAATCAATGTATCGCTTTTTTGGGGGTGGGGGACTATCTTTTTATCTTATTGGGACTCAAAATAATACAATTTAAAATAATAAAAAATAAAAACTCTTATTGTAAACAACAATATTTGTATCCCCAAGACACGTCGCCTAGGGATGCACGATAATATCGGCACAACATCGGTATCGGCCGATAAAAGCTTAAAATGACCATTATCGGTATCGGCCGATATGAATATTTCTGCCGATGAGCCAAACCGATATTCTCCAAGTGAAATAATTGACCTGTTTTTCAGATGTGAATGTCTGTCTACATTTGTAAAATAATAAATTTATGGTAGAATCAGTACAGAAGAGATACATGGATTTCTCTTCAGTAAAATTAAAGTTTAAATATATCAGTATATATTTGTAAATATATCAGTATATATTTGTATATATATCGATATCGGTATCGGCATCGGCCAAAATTATTTAGAAAATATCGGCATATCGAATATCGGCCAAAATCCAATATCGTGCATCCCTAACGTCGCCTCTTTGGGGGTGTAAATTGACTGAAAACAGAATACTTGTTTATCAATGCTTGCTAAAGTGAAAGCATTTTTTTAAATAAAGTATAAAAAAAGTTATAAGTTTAAGTTTACAGTAAAGATAATGAAGTATACTAATATTTTTATATAAACAAAATATTTTATAAAATATGTTGCACTCAAAAATTATGTCTAACAAATTTGTGTTCCAAATTTGAAGTTGATATCACAAAAATTGTGGTTTCTGTGCGATTTTGTTTGGACACTATACCAAAACAAAAACCACTGGGTTACACTCAAACTATATTGGTTTTTTTTGTTTGTGTGTGTGTGTGTTTGTTTTCTGCCACAAATCAATAATTTTCTCTCACAATATCACTTCTATTAGAAAACTGTTACCAAATATTGAACCTTGACTGTCAACCTTTCCAAACGAAATCTTTTTCTGATTTCATTTTCTAAAACACAAGCCACAGAATCACAGTCTAAATGTGTTTTCATAAATTGATTTATAGCCCTAAAAAGGTGACTTATCCCATGAGATACAAACAGTTACAGACAGATTACAAAAAATGTAAGCATTTAATTGATAATATTCCAATGTAATCCTAATAAGCTAATGCTGGACACCAGCTTATTAAACAGGTAAGTCCCCTCCAAAATGTGTAAATATATGAAATAGATCAACTAGATCTAGATAGAGCAGGATATTTTTTAATAGAACTAAATCTTTCGTCTGAAAGAAGAAAGAGGGTGAGTAAATCATGGGGTCATTATAATTTTGGGTGGAACTATCCATTTCATTTCAACGACATTTCTGGAAACCTTTGTAGAATAATATTATCTAATAAAACTCTAGCGCTCAGACAGTGTCATCCAAATTGATTTTCAACATTTTATGAGGTACCATAAAGGCACCACAGACAGGAATGAGCCGTGCGATTATGTGGCATTTTTACTGTATATTGTAACCTTTAGGAAGAGTGGTTTATGTGTAGTGGAGGCAGTAATGATCTTTGTGAGTCAGTCTCTCCGTCCCGTCTGTCTCTGCTTTAGTCTCCATTGGAATACATCACCATGGCTGCCATTTCCAAAATATTTGCTGTAGCAGTGACCTACCCGTACCAGGTGGTGCGCGCTCGCCTGCAGGACCAGCACAACAACTACAGCGGCATCGTGGACGTCATCCGCAGGACGTGGAGGTATGGAGTCTAAAAACTGAGTCAAGCAAAATGATTCATTTGGATTCCTTCATAGAAACCCTTTTTAGAATGTAGAGTTTTATCGATTTTTTCACTTCATCATAATTAAATGAATTGTAATAGTATTTAATGTAGATATGTACACTACCATTCAAAAGTGTTGAGTCAGCCAGTTCATTTTTATTTTTATTTTTTTAAAGTAGTCTCTTAAGGCTGAATTTATTTGAACAGAAATACAGTAAAACAGTAATATTGTGATATATTATTATAATTTAAATTTCAAATGAACAGCATTTGTTTGAAATATAACTATAAATGTCATTAATGCATCTTTGTTGTTTAAAATACCAACCCTAAACTTTTGAATGTTTGTCTCATTTTTTTTTTTTTATGTTCAGTTAATACTGCTTTGTAAATATTAATAATAATAATTTAGAATTACAATAATAATTGCTAAATGTTAATGGAGTCAGTGACTTATAGGAGTATATAATAAAGAAACAAAAATGGTAAGGAAAATCTATGAGAAAACCCTTTAAGAATCTAGTTTAAAATGTATTCTTTGTGAATTAATCATAATTTGATATGGTTTAGAATTTTTTTTTGTTAAAGCCGAAAATTCAAAAAACTAAAAACTTTAAAATCTAGTATAAAATATATGTTCTTAGAAATCTATTCTTATATTAATTAATGATAATTTAACATGGTTTAAAAAAAAAACTAAAACCTAAATATATGTATATATATTGATTTCACCTTGATTTGGCTTTTGGTAAAATAATAATATAAATAATAATAATACATATTTTTAACTAAGTAATAATTAATGATTATCCCAAAAATAATCTATTTATCCAAAAATAATCTATTTATCTCAAAAAATCTATTTTTGAGATTTTTCTTCATTATAATGTCATTACAGTTGAATCATCCTGGCATTTTTAATGTTATGCATAACAACATTCATTTAACCGTACTTAAACCTTATGATTCCTGATTTTTGAAAGACATTGCCTTCTTAAACCTCTTCATTTGTTAGCAGCTGCTGTTCATATATACTGGATAGGAATACTGTGACTCAGCTCAGTATGTTTGTGTCTGGCTCTCTCTAGCAACGAGGGGATCGAGGGCTTTTACAAAGGCATGGTCCCAAACCTGGTGCGAGTCATTCCAGCGTGCTGCATCACATTTCTGGTGTTCGAAAATGTGTCACGCTTACTTTTGGGCGAGTATCACTAAAGCTTCAAACACAACCACGGACCAACGCGACACAATATACCAGGACTGTGTGTGTGTGTGTGTGTGTGTGTGTGTGCAGAACTAGCATGGAGCTCATGCTAACTCGTGGAAAAGTGGATTCAAGCCATCCTGTGACAATGCAACCGCACACAGTATTCACCAAACACATGGTTTTCTTTTTTTTTGTAAGATATTTTCCCCAAACAGCTGCTATATTTGCTGATCTACGTGAGAGAACGAAGCCACTCAGCAGATCTCGGCTGGCTCAGGAAATGATGTCACACTGCAGGATAATAGCAGATTTGAACCAGATGTGTGTAGATGGCATCGACTGGAAGAGAGGAACGCTTTGAGTAACTGAGAGGCTGTTATGTTTGTATATATGAATGTGCTTTTGTTAGTGACGCACAATGAAGAGCTGATGTACGTTTAAGCCATTTTTACACATCCAATAAAGGAATATATATAACAAACACAGACTATGTTTTTAATAATTACTCCCTTCTCTCACTTGCCGTTTATGCTCAAATGCTGAGGTTTTGTGCACTTTATTGTATTGAGTGTGCTTCATAGTGTACTAGCTGCACTTGAAGATAATATGATATCAATCAAATAAATGGCCATTTAAGTGTGCTTAAAGACTTTAATCATGGCTTTTAATTAGTGCTGTCAAACGATTAATCCCATCCAAAATAAAAAAAAATGTTTTTTTTAATCTTAAATGTGTGTTTACTGTGTATATTTATGTGTATGTATATAAATACACACACATGCATGTATATATTTCATAAAAATATGTTTATATATTAAATATTTTTATAAAATATATACTGTATGTGTGTGTGATTAATCATTTGACTGTGCTATTTATAACACACTTAAGTAGACTTTCAAAAAAATGCTTTAGTAATAAACATACATTTTAATTCATGGTTAAAATTTTTGTTGTGCTTTAAAGTAGTACACTTACTTATTTTGACGTG